>NC_083316.1:64296967-64458814 GCF_963455315.2 Globicephala melas
CTTCTTAAGTGTGGTAATTCCTACTCCTTTTGAGGGCCATCAGTATTATCAAGAGAGTAATCTACAAACTATTACACAGGCATTATTTTGAATGTACATTTCTACATAAGTATAATTTGAAGTAGAATCAGGTTAGCCTCATTTAAAAATAAAGAGAAAAATGAAATTTAAAAGAAGTCTTTAATTTTTGGTAAGGGTATATGGATATGATTAAATCAAGGCAACCATGACTACCAAAGAGAAAAATTCTCTTTTTTTTCTGTAATTCAGTCATTTCGAGATAATAACCATACAAACTTTATAATTCTATAGGATGTGATTTAGAACAAGAAAGTCTAGATCCTTTGAAATTATTTGTCCTCTTAGTTTCTATAAAATAGCAAGGTATACAAAGTTGAATTAGAAATATTTTAATACTGAATCCTACACTCTTTTGAAATTTGTAAAACTGTAGTTTATTTAGAAATATAATTTTCTTTAAAAAATAATCTATAATGCATTTGAAAACATTTACATTGTGGCTGTTGTTTGTAAATTCTACTTTAAACTACTGAATTGGATATTAAATTTTTTTCTAAATATATAATACTAGTTATATAAACATTAAAAGTATACTCTTACTTTAATTTTAGGTGACACTACATATGATTTATCCTGAGTTTGGAGCATGGAAATGTAAAAATCATATCAGAATAACTATTTTCTTTAGAGGTCACCAATATTTTTTTAACAACAAAATTATCAGAATTTTGTTCCCAATGGTTTGGTGTCAATATAAGAGAGAAAGCTGCAGTTACAGACTATGGTATTTAGTTACTTTAATGACCGGGGTTTGGTATTCCTTACTGTCATTATACTTTGGTGTCAAATAATAAAAAGTGACGAGCTAAAGAAACCTCATCCAGATATGATCCTCCAGTAGATCCCTCCTGATCCCAACACACAAATATCTTAGACTCTTAAAAACATAGCCTAAGGTAACACTATTCTAATGCCTTTTCCTTTAATTTTTAAGTTAGCCAACATGTAAAACAGTGACATGAAGGGAGCCATAATTCCAGTTAGAAATACTTACTTGCCATAATACAGTAAGATTTAGTTTGTTTTAACAATAATAAATTATGAAGTGAATTTCAATAAAATTTTTTGAGTACAATGGAGACAATAATATGTTTTATTGTTAAATTCACTTTTGCTTTCTTGGGGCCAATATCAATAAGAGAATGAGTCTCTCTGGTTGGACCTTCCATACTTCAGAACTTTCCCTGTTAGAGGGAAATATTTGTGATTTCATTGTCCTTGAATCCTAATTTATAGAAAACTGAAAATGGTATAAGACTCCAAATAACAGTCAACAGTAACAAATAATGGAAATTTGAGTCTGTAAAGCTTAAAGGCTCTTTAAAAAACAGATATTATATAAATAGTAAAATATTATGTAATAAAAATATTTTAAAATATCTGGGTATATTTAAATGAGAAACCCAAATATGAACAAAAATAATCATTTGAAATTTTCAGCCATACTTTTAGTCTCCATAGTCCAGGGAATTAAATGTACCCTTATGTATCTGTTTAAATGTATGTGAGAAAGGAATGAGACAATTTTAAGCTATTTGAGTCTCTTAATAGTCATATGAGAATAACTTTCCTCTATACTAGCAAAACTGTGTTGATCTAAAGTCAACCACATCACTACAAAATGATATTAGATACATTCTTAACATTTAAAGAGAATTTTGGGTTGATCATAGCATTCAAAATGTATACTCCTTACCTCTATACATAGTATTCAAAATTATTCTTTAAAAGGCATTCTATTTTAAAGTCAGAATCTTAGGTAGGTAAATTTTATATGTATCTAAATCCTATTGTTAAGAGTTTCAGCTTTTGATATAAGCACAAGATATCACTCCTTTTTGTAGAAACCATTAATAAGCCTAAACCTTTGAGGAATTTAAGAAAAGTCAGACTTCATGTCTATCCATTTTTACTTTAAAAGTAAGAAGACATGATAGGAAAATTTGACCTACTTTTTCCCCTTGTTCTGTTAGTTTTGAGCCTGGCTGGTATCCACCTATTAACCTATTTTCTATTTTAGGCAAAACTGCTTTCCATGAAAATGGTTCCAGAAACTTAAACAAATCCCTATGTACATCAAAAGAGCTCATATATTCAATGCTATTAAATGATGGCAGAGTTGTTTAATTTGATAGGTAGGTAACCAAAACATGGACTAATGGGAAATATATTAGAGGAGACTACCCAGAACCCTATATAGAGCTCTTTCATTATTTCTGATAAATTTTCTTTAGGCTACATCATGGACTTGGATCCTCTAATCAATTAATGAAAGTCATTCACAAGTTCTGGGCGTATATGGAACTTTGAGGGCTAGTAAGATAATGAAAAATAAATAAAAATTCCTTAACAAATTGCATTATATTGGCTGATAGAAGCAACTACTCTCTTTGGGCTTGAAAGGCCCTTTCAGTACAAAAAACAAAAAAAACTGTTAGTTTACTCCCTAAGTATATTTTGAATTTTCAAAAGAAAGTATACTATGGAAAGTTCTTTAATAAAGAAGAAACTACCAGAGAGACTTCTTCCTCGGTTAACAATGGTCCCAACAAAACAAAAGTAAAGACATATATATATATATTTATAAGAATTTAAAACTCATAGGAATCACGCTATATGTGTTAAAATGAACGATATTCCATCATCTACTTCTGTAAAGTCAAGTCATGGTCCTGGCGTCATCATCTCTTCATACTTTTGTATGGACTACATAAATATTATGTGCTTATTTATAAAAGACTCATTTTTATGATAAACATGAAAATCAGGCTAAAAGTTGGCATTTGTGGCATTTGAAAATGGAAAAAAATTAAGGGTTGCAAGGGAAGGAAGAAAAACATGGAGAATATGTGGTGAAAATGAAGCAAATGCTACAGCTCATGTTCAGTCCATTTATACTACAGTTTCATTTTATACTACACAGAAATTGAGCTTAAATTGTGTTGCAAATTGGTGTGACTTTAGAAGACAGAAAAGAGAACACTTTACAGGATAATATAGCATTTTGCTTACATGTTCATTCCAGGCATTCCAGGGCCACCTAAAGCATTCAGTGGGGGTCTCATTGCACCTCCATAGTTCTGTAATGATAACCAAGGGTCAGACTACCACAAAACAAAAAAACAAAACCAAAGAGGAGGGGGGAAAGAAAGGAGAGCAGGTTAATGATTTCCCTACATAACTCCTGATGGGATAAGGCCTGTGCAATTCATTCTCAGAAGGGTCCACTCTTGTACTTTTGCTTCTATTTTAACAATTACTTTGGTTTGTGCCTTTTAAAAACTACATGAATATGTACAATCATTGGAGCATGTTAAGTGATTAAGGTATAGTTGCAATTATAATATTCAACATATCTTTATTAATTTCCTGATATCTGTACAACAGTGAACTTTTTCAAACAAAATATTTCATAAATCCCAAACTCTGTTTTTAAAGAAAGGGCTTAGTCAACATGTTTGAAATTGTCTGACTCAGAAAAATTACATAAAGTCTGAAAACAAATAGGTGAATCCAGCATAAGAAAGTGGAATACAAACTTCTGTTCACAAAATAATATATCCAAGAGAGAAATGTACAAATATACAGATACACAAAAATATATGAACACTAAAGTATACTTCAAATATGTGTGCATGAATTATATGACTCAACAGGCTTCTGTCAATATCTATTATGTGCATTCAAAGGATAAAAACATTTTAATGTTTTAACATGCATATCAGCTTAGCTTAGTTTAGTTTCCACAAGGGCCAAAAGACTACTTTTAACATTATCATATTAATATATTTTGACATCATCAACTACTTTCATGCTCGGTTTTCTGACACCACCTATTCCTCCAACATTTCTGATCACTCTTCTTCAATCTCCTTTGCTGGCTCCTTTTGTTTTGCTAGCTCTTAAAAATGTTGCTTTTCCCCAAGTTCTAGCCACAGCATTCTTTTAAATAAATACACATTTATGGGTACTCTTACCTGCTACCATTAGTTCAACAATTATTTATATGTTAGGAATTTCAAATCTATTTTGTCATGATGTCTCTCCTAAGCTCTTAGATAACTCATATGTTGAACTTCTTATCAGCTGTTTCTATCTGGATACCATTTCACACTCAACATACCTAAAGGTAACCTCAATTTTATCTTCTCACAGCTGTGTTCTTTATATTGCCTTCCTCAATCAGTTCTGTGGCGTCACCTTCTATGCAGCAGTCCAGGCTAAGAACCTCTGAGAGCTTGATATTTCTTCCTTTTATTTCAATTTCCATATCCAGTCAAGTTACCAAAGTCTATTGATTCTACCTGTAAAACAGCTCTTGAAATACTGCCCTCCTTCGTATCACTCATCTCTGTCATTTACTGAGACTACTGTACTGTCTTAGTTGGTCTCTCTGACTTAGCCTCTCCCCTTCCCCATCTATTCTCCATACTGCCTCCAGAACTGTGCTTCTTAAACTCAGTCCTATTTATGTCACTTAAAAGCCATGATGCCCCACACTGCCTATCAAATAAAGTCTGTACTTCAGCATGGGTCTATGGTGTTATTCACAGATCAGCTCTAGCCTATATTTCCTGCCCCCATTTCCTATAATATTTACCTTCTTCCCCTACTCCCAACTATGCCCTCCAGACTGCTGAATTTCTTGTGGTTCAGAAACATGCAGTATGCTTTTACACTCATGATAACTCATCTGCTATGGCCTTCTGTGTAGTAGGTGCTAAGATGACAAGGAAATATTCAATGAGAGAAGATCTGTTAACTCCAGAGAGTAAGCCACAGTTTGTAAATAAATTACCTAATTACATGCTCTTCTCATTTTTTATTTACTTTTAATTTCAAGAAATCTTATTTAAACATCTCAATTGTGTATGCTATGGGATAAGAGAATGGTGTCTATCCACACTTGAGTCACTGGTTAAAGAGATAGCTATTTCTCTTAACCTCTGGAACAAGCATGGGTGTGGCAGCAGCAGTATTACCAAGGAGTCTCTGAGAAGAAAGTTAGTCACTGGGAACGAAATCTGAATGGTAGAGTAAAATAGAAATTCTTCACACAAAAAGTTGCTCCTCATTTTTGATCTTAGGTGGTCTGTGTTTTATCAAGGAAAATGTTAGTTTTCCTTCTAGCTCTGGACATGGAAAGATACTGGTTTGAATCTCTCTTGCCCCTGCCCTATTTCCTCTGCTCCTCTTTCTATATGTGTGATTGTGGGCCAATGATTCTCCCAATGATCTGCTCAACCTTTATTTCCTTATCTGTAAAGTGAAAATATCATCTCTCTTATAAGCTTGTTGGAGGAAAAATGAAATCATACAAAACGCATATTAAAGTGCTCGGTGCATTAAAAGCATGATACCTGGTGCTCAAAAACTGTAGCTGTTAACTCTTATCACTGTTAATAAGGGACTGACTTAAATGAGTCTTCTCATTTTCCCTTGAGCCCTCAACCCTAACATGCTTGTGACATAGTGACTCCCTGACAGAGTACACGTATTTCTTTTCTTGACTTTTTTCCTACTGCCTAATTGTTTTTCTTTATGTATCTGAATCTCCTGCTAAAGAATAAGTACCTGAAGGTAGAGTCTGTATTACTCATCTTTGTGCATCCAGTGCTCAAGTATGACAGTGCACAAGTGTCATAGGAAATGAGTAAGAAATTATCCAACACATATTTTGATAGACGTACAAAATATTTTCATTTTGTGAAGAATCTGAAGCATATAGAGAACAGGAAGATAAGATAGAATAACAGCTAGCTTTCTAACTGGTAACAAAGGCAGAATGTGAAGAGCTAATTTCGAATCACTGAATTTTAAAGCTGATGGCAACTATACAATTCCATCTGGTTTAATCTCTCTCCCAATGCAATGCTCCTGACAAAAGGGCTGTTCAGACTCTGCTTGGAAAGTTTATAAAGAGTTTTTCCATGATTGGGCAGTGTAATTTCTAGCAAGTTCTTCCCCATACTGAGCTAAATTCCACTTCCCATCTTAGATTTGAAAATACAGGATTAGTTTACTCTCTCTTTACATGAGAGCCTATCATATATTTCCATCTCACTATTTCTCCACCCCAAGTATTTGATTTGGAAATCATGATATGTTCCTACTTGTATATAACTCATTTATCCTTCAGATTTCTAGAGGAATTAGAACTAGTTGGACAGTCTTGTTGAATTTTTCTGTTAATCATATGGTACCTGCTGAGCCTAAGAACACACACAAGCTAAGTATACCTTATTATAAAAGCCAAGTAGAAAAATTACTTCAAATATGGCATTAGGGAAGACATTTTTCTTGATTAAGCGGATAATTCTGCTTTTCTATTGAAAGGATACTGATATCAATCTAAAAATCGTGTATTACTACTGAACGTAGATTTAAAATAGATTAAGGGGTGGAAGAAATATGCCAGCATTTGGAGCAAAGTTTTATTTCTTCATCCATGCAGTAGGTTTTAATCACATATTTACTATGTTCTAGGTGTGCACTTTGCCTACATCAGCATTGTCTGAGAATCAAATTATATATATTTCTTCTAGGAATTCAATTATTCCAATAGATAACTGCTGTCCCTCTTCACCACATTGGTCCTAAGCTGAAAAAATAGTGGAAATAATATCTATGATATTATGATACATAATATCTATGTATCTCATATCTATGATACAAAGGAGGTATGTATTTTATTTTGCATAAAGCTAGAAACAATATTCAAGAGACTGTTTCTATAATTCGGATACAAAAAAAGCAGACACATTCTGTTCTTGAGTAGCATCCATAGGATTAAATATCTGTCATGAGAGTTGTTTTTCTATTATCTTTTAAGAAACACAGCTAACTTTTATTATAAAGCTCACAGTTCAAATCCATATGTTACATATACCAGGTGTTATGAGTAAATACCTTACAAGAATCCCTTAATTCAAATAATTTTACTTCATTTTTTACCTATTATACCATTCATATGAATATGATTCCTATTTTCATTTAAGTACATGATATTTATAAATAATTTACTTTAACCTTTTATACTTATATACTGTGATTTTAAAAGTTGTTGTAGGTATTTCTGGTTTCTGAGGTAAATTCACACCAAAACACTTTACTTCCTCCAAATTATAAAGAAATAGATAGCAATGATATTAATCCAAATGGAAGAAATCAACTACTCTCTTTGGGTGTGAAAATGAAAAGAATTCATACTTATATGATAAACTTAGTTAAACTCTTCAATAAGCAATTAGTCCCCAGAAATGTTTTCTTACTTTCTGTCATAATTTACTTATAACACAAAACACATACATATTTGGCTAGATATTTATAAAATATAAAGACCAATATGCTTTTTACTTCTGCATTTTCAAATGAGATCTAAGTATTCATACAGCTTAGGTGAGCATTGGTTCATCTTTCAAACACTGCAAAACTGACTCAAATCAGACTCTAATTTTTAAAAGTATTGAAAATATTGGTCTGGAATGACAAAAACTCAAAGAGCAGCTAGCTGAAAAGTAAGAGAACTGAATGAAGAATAAATTACAGGCATCAACTTTTGATGTATATTTAAAATGCATCTGTTATGAAAATCTTTTGAGGAAAAAAATCCTTCAAGTTGTATATAGCTAAACTGGTTGGCTTAGCTCATTAAAGACTAAAAGTATATTCATTCAGTGAAATATCCTACAGATCTTATAAATTCTAACTGCCATTAATAGATTAATGATGGTTGGTCATAAAAATCATCATCCTTAACATGAGTAGAAATAGGAAAAAATAATTTAAATATCTAAATTAGGGTTTTATAAGATCTTAAGAAAATACATAGAAAATAACTGAGCCTAAATAAAAGAAATGGGTTTTTTATGACTTTGAAGATCCCACAAATATTTACATAACACTTTTTCTTATCATGTAATATGGTATCTCTGAAAAATTTGTGCTTCATGTCCCAATACAGATTATATATACAGTTGACCCTTGAACAACATGGGTTTGAATTGTTCCAGTCCACTTATACGTGGATTTTTTTCAATAAATACACTATTGGAAAATAGTGTAGATTTGTGACAATTTGTAGATTTGTGACAATTTGAAAAAACTTGCAGATGAACCACATAGCCTAGAAATATCTAAAAAATTAAGAAAAAGTTAGGTATGTCATGAACGCATAAAATACATGTAGACATAAGTCCATCCTTATATAAGCATAAGGGGAGTGGTATGTAATATAAAATTAATAATGTGTTTTCTTACTGTTTTATAATTTTGCTTTCAAAGAACTACATTACTATACAGTATGTGCCTCTCTCTCTCTCTCCCTCTTCCCCCTGCCACCAACCCCAACAGGAGAAACTATGTATCAGCCTATCATCACATGTAAGTGGTTTAAAAAAATGTAACAATGTTCACAATACTGTATTGTGAATATGACTGTAATACTGTATGCCTTAAAAATGTTATAATGATTCATTCATTAGTGTATAGGATAGGCTATGATGAAGCAATCATTGATTATTACACTAGTTTACCATAAAGCTATCATATTGCTGCTTCTTTGTTATCAATGCATGAATTGTTATACCTGTAAATAAATAGGAATTTTTTTCACATGATCTTTTCATTTTTGATGTCCCGTGTTAGAAATATATATAATATCTACAGTGTTTTGTATCATTTAAGACAACATTGATGAAGATGCTGAAAGATGATTCATCTTATAAACAGATGATATAAACTTATGGTATCGAAAAATATAGTGCAGTACAGTAAATGTATTTTCTTGAGTTCTGTAATAACATTTTCTTTTCTCTAGCTTACCTTATTGTAAGAATACAGTATATAATACAAACAATATATAAAACATGTGTTAATTGACTACGTATGTTATTGGTAAGGCTTCCAGTTAACAGTAGGCTATTAGTTAAGTTTTAGGGAGTCAAAAGTTATACCTGGATTTTCGACTGCACAGTGGTTTGGTACCCCTAACTCCCATGTTATTCAAGGGTCAACTGTATATTATTACATGTTGGCAGTAACTCCTTGGTCTAAGTCACATTTACCTGAGAATCAAATTATATATATTTCTTCTAGGAATTCAGTTATTCCAATAGATAACTACTATCCCTCTTCACTACATTGGTCTTAAGCTGAAAAAAGCTTAAGACCAATGGGTGTTAGATTCTTAATTCTCTGACTCCTTTGGGTACACAACAAAATACTTAACATTTTTAAAGCAGATACATGAAACAAGCTCCTAAAATTATCACTTATAAAGTCTGTTCTTGGAAAGAATAAAGAAAGTAAATCAATTCATTCTTTTAACCAATGTTATGATACACTAACCTCTGACCTTTGAGGAAGAAATTTAAAATTCGGAATTCTGGATTAGTTTCTTTGAAATATAACATTACAACATTAGTTTCTACCCCATGCAGTTTTCCCAAGAGAGACAGAGGGATGTTTTAGCTAAAATAAGTGATATCCTGGAGCAGCATACTTAAAAATGTCATCAATAGCTGAATAGGTTCAATCTTGGTGTATACTTCTGGGAAATTTTGATACGGAAGTAGGCTAACATCTAATGTATACTGATAGTATTATGCGTGTTCAGTAAGACCCATTTCAGTGTTTATTTCTAAAAGGTTCTCTATTGATTGCATATTCTGTAAAGAAATATGGTAGTATATAATAGTCAATGGAATTCTTTAAAAGATTTAGAAATATATTTTATGCTGCTTATTCTATTTAATTCAGTCAACTAGGTTTTATTTAACTTATCTTAGTTATCTTTTATAATAATTACTATAATTTTTTATATTTCCTCAATAGAACTAACAAAAGGGTAATAGTTATCATTTTTAATAATTACTATAATGTATTTCTACACAATGTGTTTTCTCCAATGTACCAAAGGCATATGTGTAGCACCTGTTAAAATATGGTTTGTTGTTACATCAATTTGGACATGTCATAGATGTGTCCTCAAGAGCCTAACAACCATGTTATTAAGCCTTTATTGTATATACTAGAAGCCAGCAAATAATACAGTTTGTTTGTATAAGATGAAGGCAAAAAACTCAGCCTCTAGCTTCGTGCACTGATTATTTATTTACCTGTGGTCCTAAGGGCACCATTCCTCTTGGAGGCGTCATTCTCTGCATTGGCCCACCCATATTTGGATGTCCTAAAAAGAAAAAAAGTATGACGATATTAGCAATGTAATGAGCATGAGTGCTAAACCGGAGGCTATAGCCTCCTCTCTGCCTGGTGTCACATCTTATTTACTAAGGACTGAGTTATTGACATCACCTCATCTTGGCTTCCATGGCCAGTTTTCTACCTCTTATCACTACTTACCCACACTCTCCATTAATGTCTTGAAATTGAAATGTTCTTCCTATTCTGTGTTGAATTACATCTCTCATGCCATTTGCTCCTCTTTTTTTCTCTTGGAATAGTATAATAGAGCCATACATATTTGTGGTACCTAAACAGCTCTGATTATTGGGTTTGTTAAACTACCAAGTAAGTTACTTATTGCATAGCATCCTCTTTCCTCCTGCTTATCTTTCTGGTGGACTAACCTCTCTATCTGAAAAAGGCAGAGAAAATCACAATTGATACAATCACTTTGAGTCTCACTTGTTTGAAGTTATACAAGAGGTTTTAGAAGTTACTAGTTAAAATACAGATTCTGGATATTTAATTATTCTGTTCCTTATGTTATCACTGCCCTCACTATCACACATAATTAAGAGTCAGCTAAAAAGATAATTACTTGGCCACGTTACCTGTAAAAATGCAACTGATATAATTATGGAATATCTGTACAAATAAAACCTTCCTTAAAAAATACAGGATTTCCTTTGAGATTTTGCACATCAATTTCACTTTTACAAGCAGTCACCTTGTTGTCGAGTTGGGTCCATTCCACTGGGAAGTAATGGCTGACTTCCTGGGACACCTCCAAGAGCCTAGCATATTTAGTAAAACAAAATAAAAAGGAATATTGTAACTATTTATAAAATAAGTGCTGTAACAATTACAGAGTGCATCTGAGTATTTCATAAGATTTTTTTTTCAACATGTATTTTTTTTCTATTGGAATATATTTGATTTACAATGTTGTGTTAGTTTCAGGTGTGCAGCAAAGTGATTTAGCTATAAGTATACATGTATCTATTCTTTTTCAAATTCTTTTCCCATATAGGTGGTTACAGAATATTGAGTAGAGTTCCCTGTGCTATACAGTAGGTCCTTGCTGATTATCATTTTATATATAGTAGTGTGTATATGTTAACCCCAACCTACTAATTTATCCCTCCCCCACAGCTTTCCCCTTCAGTAACCATAAGTTTGTTTTCTAAGTCTGTGAGTCTGTTCCTGTTTGTAAATAAGTTAATTTGTATCATTTTTTAAGATACCACATATAAGTAATATCATATGATATTTGTCTTTCTTTGACCTACTTCACTTAGAATGAGAATCTCTAGGTCTATCCATGTTGTTGCAAATGGCATTATTTCATTCTTTTTTATGGCTGAGTAAGAGTCCACTGTATATATGTACCACATTTTCTTTATCCATTCATCTGTTGCTGGATGTTTAGGTTGCTTCCATGTCTTGGCTACTGTAAATAGTGCTGCAATGAACACTGGGGTGCATGTATCTTTTCTAAGTATGGTTTTCTCCAGATATATGCTCAGGAGTGGGATTGCAGGATGATATGGTAGCTCTATTTTTAGTTTTTTGAGGAACCTCCACAGTGTTCTCCCTAGTGGCTGTACCAATTTACATTCCCACCAATAGTGTAGGAGGGTTCCCTTTTCTCCACACCCTCTCCAGCATTTATTGTTTGTAGACTTTTTGATGATGGCCATTCTGACTGATGTGAGGTGATACCTCATTGTAGTTTTGATTTGCATTTCTCTAATAATTAGCAATGTTTAGCACCTTTTCATGTGCCTCTTGGCCATCTGTATGTCTTCTTTGGAGAAATATCTATTTAGATATGTCCATTTTTTGATTGGTTGGTTGTTTGTTTTGATACTGAGCTGCATGAGCTGTTTCTATATTTTGGAGATTAATCCCTTGCTGGTCACATCATTTGCAAATATTTTCTCCCTTTCTGGGGGTTGTCTTTTCGTTTTGTTTATGGTTTCCTTTGCTGTGCAAAAGCTTTTAAGTTTAACTAGGTCCCATTTGTTTCTTTTTGTTTTTATTTTCATTACTCTAGGAGGTGGATGCAAAAAGATTTTGCTGCAATTTATGTCAAAGAGTGTTCTGCTTATGTTTTCCTTTAAGAGTTTTATAGTATCCCATCTTACATCTAGGTCTTTAATCCATTTTGAGTTTATTTTCGTGCATGGTGTTAGAGAATGTTCTAATTTCATTACTTTACATGTAGCTGTCCAGTTTTCCCAGCACCTCTTATTGAAGAGACTGTGTTTTCTATCCTGTTCCATTGATCTATTTTTCTGTCTTTGTGTCAGTACCATACTGTCTTGATTACTGTAGCTTTGTAGTACAGTCTGAAGTCAGGGAACCTGATTCCTCCACCTCTACTTTTCTTTCTCAAGGTTGCTTTGGCTATTCAGGGTCTTTTGGGTTTCCGTACAAATTTTAAGATTTTTTGTTCTAAATCTGCAAAAATGCCATTGGTAATTTGATAGGAATTGCACCGAATCAGTAGGTTGCCTTGGGTAGTGCAGTCATTTTGACAACATTGATTCTTCCAATCCAAGAACGTGGCATATATACCTTTCCATCTGTTTGTGTTTTACCTCCTTAGGTAGGTTTATTCCTAGGTATTTTATTCTTTTTGATTTGATGGTAAATGGGATTATTTCCTTAATTTCTCTTTATGATCTTTTGTTTTTAGTGTATACAAATGCAACAGATTTCTGTGTATTAATTTTATGTCCTGCAACTTTAATGAATTCATTGATGAGCTCTAGTAGTTTTCTGGTAGCATCTTTAGGATTTTCTATGTATACTATAATGTCATCTGCAAACAGTGACAGTTTTACTTCTTTTCTAACTTGGATTCCTTTTCTTTATTCTTCTTCTCTGATTTCAGTGGCTAGGACTTCCAAAACTATGTTGAATAAAAGTGTTGAGAGTGGACATCCTTGTCTTGCTCCTGATCTTTGAGGAAATGCTTTCAGCTTTTCACTATTGAGTATGATGTTAGCTGTGGGTTTGTCATATATGGCCTTTACTATGTTGTGGTATATTTTCTCTATGTCCACTTTCTGGAGAGTTTTTATCATAAACGGGTGTTGAATTTTGTCAAAAGCTTTTTCTGCATCAATTAAGATGATCATGTTTCTTGTTTTAATTAATTAATTATTTTTGGCTGCGTTGGGTCTTCACTGCTGCACGTGGGCTTTTCTCTAGTTATGGCGAGTGGGGGCTACTCTTCGTTGCAGTGTGCAGGCTTCTCATTGCGGTGTCTTCTCTTGTTGCAGAGCACAGGCTCTAGGTGCATGGGCTTCAGTAGTTGTGGCACATGGGCTCAGTAGTTATGGCTTGTGGGCTCTAGAGCACAGGCTCAGTAGTTGTGGTGCATGGGCTTAGCTGCTCTGCGGCATGTGGGATCTTCCCGGACCAGGGCTTGAACCTGTGTCCCCTGCATTGGCAGGCAGATTCTTAACCACTGCGCCACCAGGGAAGTCCGATCATATGGTTTTTATTCTTCAATTTGTTGATGTGGTTATCACACTAATAGATTTGCAGATATTGAAAAATCCTTGCATCCCTGGGATAAATCCCATTTGATCATGGTGTATGATCTTTTTCATGTATTGTTGGATTCAGCTTGCTAGTATTCTGCTGAGGATTTTTTGCACCTATGGTCATCAGTGATATTGGCCTGTCATTTTCTTTTTTTGTGGTATCTTAGTCTGGTTTTAGTATCAGGGTGATGGTGGCCTCACTGAATGAGTTTGGAAGTGTTCATTCCTCTGCAATTTTTTGCAATGGTTTCAGAAGGATAAGTGTTAACTCTTCTCTAAATGTTTGATAGGATTTGCCTGTGAAGCCTTCTGGTCCTGGACTTTTGTTTGTTGGGAATTTTTAAATCACAGTTTCAATTTCAGTGCTTGTGATTGGTCTGTTCATATTTTCTGTTTCTTCCTGGTTCAGTTTTGGGAGATTGTACCTTTCTAAGAATTTGTCCAAATCTTCTAGGCATTTTGGTGGCATATAGTTGCTTGCAGTAGTCTCTTATGATCCTTTGTATTTTTGTGGTGTCTGTGGTAACTTCTCCTTTTTCACTTCTTATTTTAATGACTTGAGCCCTCTCCTTTTTCTTGATGAGTCTGGCTAAAGGTGTATCAATTTTATCTTTTCAAAGAACCAGCTTTTAGTTTCATTGATCTTTTCTATTGTTTTCTTTGTCTCTATTTCTGTTCTGATATTTTTTTCAATTAATTTTATTTATTTTTGGCTGTGTTGGGTCTTTGTTGCTGTGCGTGGGCTTTCTCTAGTTGTGGTGAGCAGGGGCTACTGTTTGTTGCGGTGCACGGGCTTCTCATTGTGGTGGCTTCTCTTGTTGCAGAACATGGGCTCTAGGCACGTGAGCTTCAGTAGTTGTGGCATGCGGGCTCAGTAGTTGTGGCTCGCGGGCTCTAGAGCACAGGCTCAGTAGTTGTGGTGCACAGTCTTAGTTGCTCTGTGGCATGTGGGATCTTCCCGGGCCAGGGATCGAACCTGTGTCCCCGGCATTGGCAGGTGGATTCCTACCAATTTTTACAGTTTTACAAATTTTTACAGTTTTTTTCTTGCTGCTGACTCGTAATCTCATAGCATTGTGGTTGGAAAAGATGCTTAATATGAGTTCAATTTTCTTAAATTTACCAAGGCTTGCTTTATGGACCAGCATGTGATCTATCCTGGAGAATATTCTATGTGCACTTGAGAAGAATGTATATTCTGCTGCTTTCAGATGGAATGCATAAATATCAATTAAGTCCATCTGGGCTAATGTGTCATTTAAAGCCTGGATTTCCTTACTGATTTTCTGCCTGGATGATCTGTCCATTGATGAAAGTAGGGTGTTAAAGTCCCCCACTATTATTGTGTTACTGTCAGTTTCTCCTTTTATGGCTGTTTGTGTTTGCCTTATATATTGAGGTGCTCCTATTTTTGGTATATGTATATTTACAATTGTTATATCTTCTTCTTGGATTGATCTCTTGATCATTATGTAGTGTCCTTGTCTCTTGTAATAGTCTTTATTTCAAAGTCTGTTTTGTCTGATATTAGTATTGCTACTCCAGCTTTCTTTTGATTTCCATTTGTATGGAATACCTTTTTCCATCCCCTCACTTTCATTCTGTATGTGTCCCTAGATCTGAAGTGGGTGTCCTATAGAGAGCATATATACAGGTCTCGTTTCTGTATCCATTCAGCTAGTCAGTGTGTTTTGGTTGGAGCACTAATCCATTTATATTTAAGGTAATTACTGATATGTATGTTCTTATTGCCATTTTGTTAATTGTTTTGGATTTGTTTCTGTAGGTCTTTTTATTCCCTTCCACTTTTGTTCTCTTCTCTTGTGATCTGATGACTATCTTTAATGTTGTGTTTGGATTCCTTTTTCTTTTTTGTGTGTATATCTGTTGTAGATTTTTGGTTTGAGGTTACCATGAGGTTTTGATATAGCAGTCTATACATATACAAGATTGTTGTAAGTTCACGATCTCTTAATTTCAAATGCACTTCCAATATCCTGCATTTGTACTCTTCTTGTGATTGCTGGTTTTGATATCATATTTGTGTGTGGATGATTTCCTATCTTTACTGTATGTTTGCCTTTACTGGTAAGCTTTCCCATTCATAATTTTCTTGTTTCTAGTTGTGGGCTTTTCTTTTTCGCCTAGAGAATTTCCTTTAGTATTTGTACAGCTGGTTTGGTGGTGCTGAATTCTCTTACCTTTTGCTTGTCTGTAAAGCTTTTGAGTTTTCCGTCAAATGTGAAGGACAGCCTTGCCGGGTAGAGTATTCTTGGTTGTAGGTTGTTCCCTTTCACCACTTTAAATATATTGTGCTATTCCCTTCTGGCCTGCAGCGTTTCTGCTGAAAAATCAGCTGATAACCTTATGGGGATTCCTTGTATGTTATTTGTTGCTTTTCCCTTGTTGCTTTTAATATTTTCTCTGTCTTTAATTTTTCTCAATTTGATTAATATGTGTCTCAGCATGTTCCTCCTTGGGTTTATCCTCTGTGGGACTCTGTGCTTCCTGGAGTTGGGTGACTATTTCCTTTCCCATGTTAGGGAAGTTTTCAGCTATTATCTCCTCAAATATCTCCTCAGGCCCCTTCTCTCTCTCTTCTCCTTCTGGGACTCCTATAATGTGAATGTTGGTGTGTTCAATTTGTCCTAGCTGTCTCTTAGACTGTCATTTTTTTTTTTTTTATGGCAAGGTGTTTTATTTTAAATATAGCAGTGTGTCAATCCCAAACTCCCAATCTATTCCTGTCTTCATTTCTTTTCATTCTTTTCTCTTTATTCTGTTCTGCAGCAGTGATTTCCACCATTCTGTATTCCAGCTCACTCATATGTTTCTCTGCCTCATTCTGCTATTAATTCCTTCTAGTGTATTTTTCATTTCACTTATTGTATTGTTCATCTCTGTTTGTTGTTTATACTTTCTAGCTCTTTGTTAACATTTCTTGTATCTTCTTGATCTGTGCTTCCATTCTTTTTCTGAGATTTTGGATCATCTTTACTATCATTACTCTGAATTCATTTTGGGGTAGATTTCCTATATCCACTCCACTTAGTTGTTCTGTAGTTTTATCTTCTTCCTTCATCAGGGACATATTCCTCTGCCATCTCATTTTGTCTAACTTTCTGTGTTTGCAATCCCCCATGCTGCAGAATTATAGTTCCTCTTCCCTCTGGTGTCTGCCCCCTGGTGGACAAAGCTGGTCTAAGAGACTTGTGCAGGCTTCCTGGTGGGAGAGACTGTTGTCTGCCCACTGGTGGGTGCAGCTGGGTCTTGTCCTTCTGATGGGCAGGGTCATGTCAAGGGGTGTGTTTAGAGGTGGCTGTTGGCTCAGGACGACTTTAGGCAGTCTGTGTGCTGACAGGTGGGGCTGTGTTCCTGCCCTGTTGGTTGTTTGGCGTGAGGCATCCCAGCTCTGGAGCCTTCAGGCTGTTGGGTGGGGCCCGATTTTGGCATCAAAATGGCGGCCTCCAGGAAAGTTCATGTCAATGAGTACCTAGTACCTCTGCCACCAGTGTCCACACAAGATTTCTTATATTTCACACTCATTTATGAATTTTATATGTCTGTACACCCAGTATAATTTCTTAGTTTTAAAATGATCCTACTTTGCCCAGTTTGCAGGCAAAGAAAATTGGTACTGTTGGGAACAAAATCTAGGCAAAAATTGTCCTATTTCTTCTTGAGAAGTATATATAATGCCTTTCCCCGAAATTAATTTACTAAGGGTAAATTAATTTTGCTTCTTAAATGTAAGCTATTTCTATAGATTATTTTACTCACTGGGGATTTTAATAGGAGCAGAACTAAAATGCCAAGGGGCCAATGAATACCGTTTTGGGTAGTCATATTTTCCTAAGAAACTATTTAGAAAAATAATACTCCAATTAAGTTCAAACAATTTGGCTGAATGGAAAAAGAGAACTAGAACTGAAAAAAGGTGCCAATTAACAGATAGGGTTTATATTATGCAGGGGTGCAATACTGGATACATACTGAATTGTAAGTTTCTAATAGTCATCTGAGAAGCACTTAGAGCTGGACCAAGCTATAAATGATTTAAACATACTGATACTATGAAGCATGTATGTATACATATATACACATACTCCTGACAACTGGCAAGAATTTCTATAAAGGTTCACTAATTTAACTTAAAAGCAGGAATATCTTATTTCATTAGTTTAAAATTTCAAATATTTCAAGGGAAATTTCATATTAAATAATTTATTTATCCAGACCAGAACTGTTTCGCTAGTTGTTATCATTGGGATGCAGTAGAGAACTGCCATTTTTCAAGCCATTTTTGTAATCCTTTGATTTTTTTGTTTACAAGCACACTCAATGTCAATTTATTGATCTCCTACTAAATGACCTATTTCCTGCTTACCTTTCCAGCCTAATTTCTTGCTACTGCCAAGCTGACATTCCAACTTCCAGTTATACCAAACTCCTTTCAGATTTTTCAATTCATGTACTCAGTCAACAATATCTAAATGCCAACCATTAAAAGCAAAATAAAACAAAACTAAACACAAACTAAAACTAAACTTTCTTGTCTCTCTAGGAGGTCACAGACCCTCAAGTGCTCATTCTGACATTTTAGATCTCAGTTTAGGGATAATTTCCTAACAAAATTCTTCCATATAATCCCAGTTTGGCATACATTCTCCTTCTATATGCTTTAAAATATAAATATATTTTTTAAAATTTCAAACTTACAGAAAAATTGCACAGACAGTACAAAGGATTCCCATATACCCTGACACTGACTGCCCAATAGTTAACATTTCACCGTATCTGCCACTTGAGAGCAAGTTGCAGACATTATGCCTCTTCACTTCTAAGTACCACAGAGTTTAGTTCCCTAAGCAAGGATATTCTCCTACATAACCACAACACAACTTTTCAAGTCAGGAAATCCATTGATACAACACTACCATCCAAAACACACAGACGCCATTTAAATTTTGCCACCTGTCTCAACAGTTTCTTTTTACTTTCTGGGACCAGGATCTCATGGAACACATATTGCATTTAGTTGTCATGTCTCTTCATGCTCTTCCAGGTCTTTCCTTAGTCTTTCTCTATCATAGCCTGAACAGTTTTGAAGAATGAGTCTTAAATTCTACAGGATGATCCTCTGATGTCTCTTCATGACCCAGACTCAGGTCTTATTTTCTTAGGAATACTGAAGAACTGATGCTATACTCTTCTCAGTGTATCACATCAGAGGGTACATGATGTGGACTCATCCCACTACTGTTGATGTTAACCTTATCATCTCATTCTGTTGGTGTTTGCCAGGTCCTACACTAGATCATGATTTTTCCCCTTTGTAATTGGTTACATTCAGTATTAGAGCTATTCCAAGACTGTTAATATCCCATTCCTCATCAATCCTTTATCAGCCTTAGCATCCACTGACAACTCCTAAGCACTGTAACAGTTGCCAAATGGAAACACTGCATGTGTATCATTCTTTCTATGCTTACTAGTTGGCATTCCATTGTAAGGAACAGCTTTCCCTTCTTACTGATTGATATGTTGACACTTACGGATTACTATTCTAATCAAAGGGTTATAATCTATTTACTGTCATCATTCATTTTAATATTTAAATTATGCAAGATCTGGCCAGTGGGAGGCTCTTCAAGCTGGCTCTATTGTCCTTTTGAAACATTTCCATCATATTTTGAGCATTTCCTTACTGGTATGAGATGTTCCAGGTTCGTTTCATACTTTTCCTGGCCTAGCTCTGGAATCAGACCTTTCTCCAAAGGGTCCTGATTCCTTCTAGTGGAGGACAGCATTTAGGCACCAAGATCTGGGTTCTCAAAGTGCTCCTTCTTAGTTGAGTACATTGCCTTTTGGCTCTCTCAGTAAATGCTGCCCTTGAAAATCTATGTGTATATGTGCACACATATATATATGTACATACATAAATTTATGACTAATTTTATATCTATCTGTGTGTGTGTATGGTACATACACATACCATAAATTCATACTCTCTAACACCAATCAAACACGTCCAATTACAATCCAAAACCTCAGGATTATTTTCAGTCTTCTTCCTTCTTATGTTTGTAAGTATTTTCTCCAACAGTGAGAAACCTGGCTTTCATTATCTTTAATGAAATTTTCTTTATCTATAATTATCTTTTATACCATTATGTGGCATGACCATATGACTCCTCCCTGCCTCCCTGAATATCTTGGCATGCAGGGGGAGTAAGGGCTTCTTACGTGCATTTATAGATTCTTTTTTTTTTTTAACATCTTTATTGGAGTATAATTACTTTACAATGGTGTGTTAGTTTCTGCTTTATAACAAAGTGAATCAGTTATACATATGTCCCCATATCTCTTCCCTCTTGCGTCTCCCTCCCTCCCACCCTCCCTACCCTACCCCTCTAGGTGGTCACAAAGCACCGAGCTGATCTCCCTGCGCGATACAAAGCACCGAGCTGATCTCTCTGTGCTATGCGGCTGCTTCCCACTAGCTATCTATTTTACGTTTGGTAGTGTATATATGTCCATGCCACACTCTCTCACTTTCTCCCAGCTTACCCTTCCCCCTCCCTGTATCCTCAATTCCATTCTCTAGTAGGTCTGTGTCTTTATTCCGATCTTGCCCCTAGGTTCTTCATGACCATTTTTTCTTTTTTTTAGATTCCATATATATATGTTAGCATATGGTATTTGTTTTTCTCTTTCTGACTTACTTCACTCTGTATGGCAGACTCTAGGTCCATCCACCTCACTACAAATAACTCAATTTTGTTTCTTTTCATGGCTGAGTAATATTCCATTGTATATACGGGCCACATCTTTATCCATTCATCTGCTGATGAACACTTAGGTTGCTTCCATGTCCTGGCTATTGTAAAGAGAGCTGCAATGAACATTCTGATACATGACTCTTTGAATTATGGTTTTCTCAGGGTATATGCCCAGTAGTGGGACTGCTGGGTTGTATGGTAGTTCTATTTTTAGTTTTGTTTTTTTTCGGTATGCGGGCCTCTCACTGTTGTGGCCTCTCCTGTTGTAAAGCACAGGCTCCAGATGCACAGACTCAGTGGCCATGGCTCACGGGCCCAGCCACTCCACGGCATGTGGGATCCTCCCAGACCGGGGTATGAACCCGTGTCCCCTGCATCAGCAGGCGGACTCTCAACCACTGCACCACCAGGGAAGCCCTATTTTTAGTTTTTTAAGGAACCTCCATACTGTTCTCCATAGTGGCTGTATCAATTTATATTCCCACCAACAGTGCAAGAGGGTTCCCTTTCTCCACACCCTCTCCAGCATTTATTGTTTGTAGATTTTTTGATGGTGGCCATTCTGACTGGTGTAAGATGATATCTCATTTTAGTTTTGATTTGCATTTCTCTAATGATTAGTGATGTTGAGCATTCTTTCATGTGTTTGTTGGCAATCTGTATATCTTCTTTGGAAAAATGTCTATTTAGGTCTTCTGTTCATTTTTGGATTGGGCTGTTTGTTTTTTTGATATTGAGCTACATGAGCTGCTTGTAAATTTTGCAGATTAATCCTTTGTCAGTTGCTTCATTTGCAAATATTTTCTCCCATTCTGAGGGTTGTCTTTTTGTCTTCTTTATGGTTTCCTTTGCTGTGCAAAAGCTTTTAAGTTTCATTAGGTCCCATTTGTTTATTTTTGTTTTTATTTCCATTTCCCTAGAAGGTGGGTCGAAAAGGATCTTGCTGTGATTTATGTCATAGAGTGTTCTGCCTATGTTTTCCTCTAAGAGTTTTATAGTGGCTGGCCTTACATTTAGGTCTTTAATCCATTTTGAGTTTATTTTGTGTATGGTAATAGGGAGTGTTCTAATTTCATTCTTTTACATATAGCTGTCCAGTTTCCTTGGCACCCGTATTGAAGAGGCTGTCTTTTCTCCACTGTATATTCTTGCCTCCTTTATCAAAGATAAGGTGACCATATGTGCGTGGGTTTATCTCTGGGCTTTCTATCCTGTTCCATTGATCTATCTTTCTGTTTTTGTGCCAGTACCATACTGTCTTGATTACTGTAGCTTTGTAGTATAGTCTGAAGTCAGGGAGCCTGATTCCTCCAGCTCCGTTTTTCGTTCTCAAGATTGCTTTGGCTATTCGGGGTCTTTTGTGTTTCCATACAAATTGTGAAATTTTTTGTTCTAGTTCTGTGAAAAATGCCAGTGGTAGTTTGATAGGGATTGCATTGAATCTGTAGTGTGGTTTGGGTAGTACAGTCACTTTGACAATGTTGATTCTACCAAACCAAGAACATGGTATATCTCTCCATCTATTTGTATCATCTTTAATTTCTTTCATCAGTGTCTTATAATTTTCTGTATACAGGTCGTTTGTCTCCTTAGGTAGGTTTATTCCTAGATATTTTATTCTTTTTGTTGAAATGGTAAATGGGAGTGTTTTCTTAATTTCATTTTCAGATTTTTCATCATTAGTGGATAGGAAAACAAGAGATTTCTGTGCATTAATTTTGTATCCTGCTACTTTACCAAATTCATTGATTAGCTCCGGCAGTTTTCTGGTAGCATCTTTAGGATTCTCTATGTATACTATCATGTCATCTGCCAACAGTCACAGCTTTTCTTCTTCTTTTCCGATTTGGATTCTTTTTCTTTCTTTTTCTTCTCTGATTGCTGTGGCTAAAACTTCCAAAGCTATGTTGAATAATAGTGGTGAGAGTAGGCAACCTTGTCTTGTTCCTGATCTTAGTGGAAATGGTTTCAGTTTTTCACCATTGAGGACGATGTTGGCTGTGCGTTTGTCATATATAGCCTTTATTATGTTGAGGTAAGTTCCCTCTATGCCTACTTTCTGCAGGGTTTTTATCATAAATGGGTGTCGAATTTTGTCAAAAGCTTTCTCTGCATCTATTGAGATGATCATATGGTTTTTCTCCTTCAATTTGTTAATATGGTTTAACACATTGATTGATTTGAGTATATTAAAGAATCCTTGCATTCCTGGGATAAACACCACTTGATCATGGTGTATGATCCTTTTAATGTGCTGTTGGATTCTGTTTGCTAGTATTTTGTTGAGGATTTTTGCATCTATGTTCATCAGTGATATTGGCCTGTAGTTTTCTTTCTTTGTGACCTCTTTGTCTGGTTTTGGTATCCGGGTGATGGTGGCCTCGTAGAATGAGTTCGGGAGTGTTCCTCACTCTGCTATATTTTGGAAGAGTTTGAGAAGGATAGGTGTTAGCTCTTTTCTAAATGTTTGATAAAATTCACCTGTGAAGCCATCTGGTTCTGGGCTTTTGTTTGTTGGAAGGTTTTTAATCACAGTTTCAATTTCAGTGCTTGGGATTGGTCTGTTCATATTTTCTATTTCTTCCTGGTTCAGTCTCGGAAGTTGTGCATTTCTAAGAATTTGTCCATTTCTTCCAGGTAGTTCATTTTATTGGCATATAGTTGCTTGTAGTAATCTCTCATGATCCTTTGTATTTCTTCAGTGTCAGTTGTTACTTCTCCTTTTTCATTTCTAATTCTGTTGATTTGAGTCTTCTCCCTTTTTTTCTTGATGAGTCTGGCTAATGGTTTATCAATTTTGTTTATCTTCTCAAAGAAACCTCTTTTAGTTTTATTGATCTTTGCTATCGTTTCCTTCATTTCTTTTTCATTTATTTCTGATCTGATTTTTATGATATCTTTCCTTCTGCTAACTTTGGGGTTTTTTGTTCTTCTTTCTCTGATTGCTTTAGGTGCAAGGTTAGGTTGTTTATTTGAGATGTTTCTTGTTTCTTAAGGTAGGGTTGTAGTGCTATAAACTTCCCTCTTAGAACTGCTTTTGCTGCATCCCATAGGTTTTGGGTCATCATGTTTTCATTGTCATTTTTTTCTAGGTAATTTTTGATTTCCTCTTTGATTTCTTCAGTGATCTCTTGGTTATTAAGTAGTGTATTGTTTAGTCTCCACGTGTTTGTATTTTTTACAGATTTGATATCTAGTCTCATAGCATTGTGGTCAGAAAAGATACTTGATACGATTTCAATTTTCTTAAATTTACCAAGGCTTGATTTGTGACCCAAGATATGATCTATCCTGGAGAATGTTCCATGAGCACTTGAGAAAAATGTGTATTCTGTTGTTTTTGGATGGAATGTCCTATAAATATCAATTAAGCCCATCTTGTTTAATGTATCATTTAAAGCTTGTGTTTCCTTATTTATTTTCATTTTGGATGATCTGTCCATTGGTGAAAGTGGGGTGTTAAAGTCCCCTACTATGAATGTGTTATTGTTGATTTCCCCTTTTATGGCTGTTAGCATTTGCCTTATGTATTGATGTGCTCCTATGTTGGGTGCATAAATATTTACAATTGTTATATCTTCTTCTTGGATTGATCCCTTGATCATTATGTAGTCTCCTTCTTTGTCTCTTGTAATAGTCTTTGTTTTAAACTCTATTTTGTCTGATATGAGAATTGTTACTCCAGCTTTCTTTTGATTTCCATTTGCATGGAATATCTTTTTCCATCCCCTCACTTTCAGTCTGTATGTGTCCCTAGGTCTGAAGTGGGTCTTTTGTCGACAGCATATATATGGGTCTTGTTTTTGTTTCCATTCAGCCAGTCTATGTCTTTTGGTTGGAGCATTTAATCCATTTACATTTAAGGCACTTATAGATATATATGTTCCTATTACCGTTTTCTTTATTGTTTTGGTTTTGTTATTGTGAGTCTTTTCCTTCTCTTGTGTTTCCTGCCTAGAGAAGTTCCTTTAGAATTTGTTGTAAAGTGGGTTTGGTGGTGCTGTATTCTCTTAGCTTTTGCTTGTCTGTAAAGGTTTTAATTTATCCATCAAATCTGAATGAGATCCTTGCTGGGTAGAGTAATCTTGGTTGTAGGTTTTTGCCTTTCATCACTTTAAATATGTCCTGCCACTCCCTTCTGGCTTGCAAAGTTTCTGCTGAAAGATCAGCTGTTAACCTTATGGGGATTCCCTTGTCTGTTATTTTTCCCTTGCTGCTTTTAATATTTTTTGTTTGTATTTAATTTTTGATAGTTTGATTAATATGTGTCTTGGCGTGTTTCTCCTTGGATTTATCCTGTATGGGATTCTCTGTGCTTCCTGGACTTGATTAACTATTCCTTACCCATATTAGGGAAGTTTTCAACTATAATCTCTTCAAATATTTTCTCAGTCCCTTTCTTTTTCTCTTCTTCTTCTGGGACCTGTATAATTCGAATGTTGGTGCTAGATTCTTATACCTCACTTGTATAGAACTTATATATGATCATGGCTTGTTTTCTTCTCTGTATCCCCAACACTGTACGTTCAGAGAGTGAAACCTATCTGTGCCTTTTTGGCTCAGAGTAAGACATATTTATTGAAGGAATAAAACAAAGAGTTTTCATTGGACAATTTTAGGAATCATCAGTGGTAAAGTCTTAAGAATGGACTAGATTTCAAGAAGTGAGATGAAAAAAGATCAAAGAATCAAAGATACAATTTTCTTAAAATACCAAAAAGAGGTAGGAAAGGAAACAAACTGAATAGGTATGAAATTAGCCAGGGGACCAGGACCAACAGTTCAGAATGCATGAAGGGGAGTTTCCAGAAGAAAGAAATGGTCAACAGTGTTAAAAGTTATAAAGAAGTGAATTAGGGGGAGGAGTGAAAATGTATGACTAAACATTATCTTCAATTGTGACTTTGAAGTTCTTCCTTTTTTTTAAAATTCTCTAAGTGGTTCAAGTTTTATACTCTGATTGTGAATTTCTAAATCTCATTGGTGATACCATGTTTTATCACTGGAAACCATTTTCTTCAACATTTTACTTTTTCCTGTTTATCTTGGAACATCAGAACAATTGACAAGTCTTTCTGCTATTGTCACTTAAAAACATAGCATAATCCTATAGAAATGTTGATCAATGTCAAGTTGTCTTTCAAAATGAGTGTCTTTACCCAAATTTAACTCTTTAGTCGCCAGTGTTTTTCTTTTGGTAAGTCAAATCTCTAACTTTTAAAACATTTTCATCAGTCCCGGGATGACCAGATGATGGTTTTGTGCATCAAAAGAGCACAATCACTAGATTCTTTAAACCTTTAATATGTATCAGGAAAAATAAACGGATTTATACATCTTGTGGGCCAATATATATTCTCATATTTGTCAACATGTTAAATGTATTCCATTGAGACTTGTTTAACTAGTCACAAATTTTGGCACACATTTTTTGTTCTATAAAAGATCTTCATTCTGTTTGTTAGGGAAATTGACACTAATGATGAGAATGCTTAATAATAACAAACATAATATCAACAAAAATATATACTTGTGAGCCAGTACATTTGTGCCAGGAAACGTGCTAAACATTTTATATTTATTTCCCTCAGTGCTTACAACAATCCCACGAGGTTATTATAAATCCTTTTTGATGATGAGAAACTGAGTTTTAATACAGAAGTAAGTTTGTTAATTTGTCCATGGTTATACTATCAGTAAGTAGTAGAGCCAGGACTTCAAATCAGATCAACATATTCCAAAAGTTCTAACAGATAAGCCTTAAATCCTAGGATTTAAAATAAATGAAATAACATAAAATGTTATTAAGTATTTTAAATTAATAATTCAACGAAGGAATTTCTTGCTGCACAAAAAATCATTTAGTTTACAGAAGATTCATCATATGATTCCAATGGTGAGCCCCTCTAGGATCTTAAGATTCTGGTATATATTTCCTTGAATACCATTATATGTATATAATCTACTCACAGAGACTAAACACTCAATGATGATTAAAAAATAGTGAATTTATCTATGCCTTTATGATATAATTCAGTTAACAATTTTGACCTACCAAAATTTTTCAGTGGGTCCCCTCAATTACATGAAATGAAGTAGAATCAAATAATTAAGAAATTTTGGAACTAGAAGGGATTTTAGAAATACAGGAGTCCACTCTCATTTTACCTGTAAGAAAAGCAAGTCCCAGAAAGGTTAAGTGACTTGCTCAAAGTCATACATTGCTGGGCTTTGCTGGCATTTGGATCTAAGATGCTTGACACATTGAGGTCCTGCCAGCAATAGCACTGTTACATTTTTTTTTCCTGTAAAAAGGCAATATCAGTAGAAAAGATATTAAAATTCAGAAATGTGACATTCAGGTTGGAAAGATATTTGTCTCCAAATTACAGTTCACCATTTGACATATATATTTACTTATTTATTTTTCTTTTTTCTGTATCTCAACCACTGTAACTGCACTGTCCAGTATAGTAGCCCTTTGCCACATGTGGTTATTTAAATTAAAATTAATAAAGTTAAAAATTCGATTCCTCAGTCACACTAGCCACATTTCAAGTGCTCAAAGGTCCTCAAAGTACTAGAGCTACTGCATATGACAGTGCAGATATGGAACATTTCTCTCTTCCCAGAAAGTTGTTGGGCACTGCTGCTTTAGAACGCCAGTTCCATGAGACAGAGATTCTCATTTGTTTGTTTTCTGATGTATCCCCCATGGAGAATGGTGCCTCGCAAATAGTAAACCTCAACAAATTTTTGTTGAATGACTATTTCTGAGAGTGATTTTTGTACAGCCCTTCCAATCATATATATGGCAACGCATTTTTTTGGTATTGGCTTATGTCCAAAAAGGGAATATCTTTGACAAAATGGCTGTAAAATAATGAGATGCAGTTTGGCAAAAGAAGTAAACATTGTACCAAAAAGCCCGATATACTGCTAACTTAAATTGAGTAAGACAGCACAGTGTTCACTATGTAAATTTTTCTTGATTTGGGAAGGAGAATGAATTTCTTCTTTGCCAGAGATTTTGAATTTGTTAATTTCCTTTGTCCTACAAAAGGCAGAAAATAATTGGAAAAGACATATATCCCAGGACATGGTCATAATTCAAAGTCAAAAGAAAATAATATATTTTTCATTGTGTTTCACTGGATTTCAAATAATAATTTAAATACTTTAACAGTGTAATTAACACAATAGAGATTTACTACAGTCTTCTTTACGGTTTCAGCTATAAGACTCCTATCATTTACTCAATGTAGAACTTAATTCTCTTTATGCAGCTGAAGTCCTTCTCATGTTTTCATATTGATATCATTAAATAAAAGTCAAATTCTACATATGAAATATTTTACAAAGACAGAATTACTGGGAAAGGACATGCTAAATAGCATTTATTCTGAAAAACAGAACGTGTAAGGAAGAGTAAGTGCAGTATGTTTAAAATATAGGTACCTTGGTTATATGGGGGGGATACAGTACATTTATTTTCAGTATATGAGTAAATGTCCCAACAACATGTTTTTTTTTTTTCTGCTCAAATGCTTGCTGACTTTTCCCTATCTGAAAAGTGAAGAATAGTCTTCTCGAGATTTGCCTATCCTTAACATCCATTGTTTTTCATTTTGTCATGTATAGTAAGAACTATACATTCAGTATTAACAAAGAATAATCTCATATACTGAATAACCAGAAGAATAAAATATCTGTACTTTCATTTACATATATAATTAACTAATAATGTCTTTATCCAGTCACAAATAAAATTCCTGTTCTATGCAAACTTTAAAAATACAGAAATAAAAAAAGAAATCACTCATAATCCTATCAGCCAGAAATAAAGGATAAGTCCCTTACAGTCTTTTTGGTGTGTGTGTGTGTGTGTGTGTGTGTGCGTGCGTGCGTGCGTGCATGCGCATGTTGGGGGGGGTGTGGAGTGGAAGAACTGAGTTTGTACAGTGATATATGGTAAAGGTGACATACCACACAGGTTTGTGCCTTTTTTACATTTGGTAATAGATCATAAACATTCTGTCATATCAATAAATTTAATCCTGTAACATACCTTTTAATAGCTGCATACTATTTCACCATTTGGATATACTATAATTTATTTAACCACTCATTCATCTATTATTGGACAGATATCTTCGAGACTTTCAGTAGAATGGTCAGGTGCAGTGTGCTTTTAGAATGTCAAAATCAGCTTTAGAATATAAAATGGTCAACAGCATTCACTATGTTACCTCAATTCACACACCTGTTTATAGAGTTTCAGGAATGGTGAGAAATTCCAATTCTATAGGGTCAATAAATCAATAGTTTATTCTTGGTGTCACTCGTTAACAGTCTCTATATTTTTGGCTGTCTTGGTTTTCTTAGCATAGCATTGTATGAACACTGTGAATTTTTCAGATTAAACATTTTATCTATGAGAAGGATAAAGACCTCCAGTTTATGGATACTTCAACACCACCAACCTATTCTGACAGTTGAACCAATTCCGGTGTAATTTCTATATTTCATGTGTTCTCTCATAGATATTTATTCTTTGCAACATTGCAGATTTTTGTAATTTTACTTTGCTTTCATAATTTTAGATACTATTACCCTTTCTTGCATTTTTTGGGCATAGTGATTTGATACCATGCCCCAAATACCCAGTCCATAAATATATAAACAGTATAAGTAAGCCATTGTGGATTTAGTTCAGACCCATGAAAACCAAATCAGAAGTACTTAAAAATTATAGTCTAATCATTAGTAATTATAAATTCTGGAGAAGCTGTTTATTAAAGGATTGTCTTTTACATATTCAAAATGACTAGTCAACACCACTGAAGAAGTTAATAGCATACTTTTTATTTTCTTAGATACAATATACCAATAAAAGAAAATTTTATTAGTTTATGATCATTTAAAATAGACTAAATAAAAACTTTAACATTTGTTTTTATATACATCATTCCAATTAATCACAAAAATAGCTTTTCCAATTCTACTTTAATGACTACATAATGAAATTGAAGAAATGTTTTGTTGTTTGAAAAGGTCATGCTACTAAATAGTTAATAGTGTAAACATTGTTTTAGGAAATATTTAACAGTTTGCTCAAAATTCTTTAAAAAATAGTATAAATGTAAATTATTATAAATTTGAAAGACAGATGTTTGGATTAATGAAGCTTAACTATATATGGGGAGGGGGGCAAAAAAGGGCCACTCATAGAAGAGTACAATTATTTTAAAATATACTTAGGTAAAGACTGTTTAAAACTCTTGAGGAGAAAGAACCTGTATCATAACTCTTTATTACCTTTAACTTTTTAATTGCCTCTTTTAAAAATCCAAAGGTTGTTGTTCTTAAAAAATTTTTCAAACAACCTAGATTTACAATTCCACATTTCTACCACTAACCCATTCTTCCTAAAAGTGTCTTTCATTTTGTCAATTTCTTTAGGTGTGGAACTTAGTATCTTATACATAGCAGGCATTTCAACACTGTCAAATGGATGCAATTACAATAACTCTATGAGATTTTCATTATTCATATGCAATAAATGGAATCAGAAAAATTCTCACATGCTTGTACAAGAAATTCACATTTCCCTAATGGAGATTTTCACAAACCTCTTATATCTACAAAATACATAAAGCTATGAATGGTATGTCTGAAACACCATGAAGACTGCAATGAAAGATACAACTTTCTGTCCTTAGAAAAGGAAATTTAAAAGACTCAGGCACCTATAAGCAGATCTGACTGTCAATACATATAGGTTCACCCACAGAGAAAATAAAACTCCCATATGTTGAAACCCTTGGCATCCATGCACTTCTTTTTCCTATTTTCATGCCATGTTTCCCTGGCCCTATGTACCGAATGCATTTTCAGTCTGAAGGAGAAAACTCCTCCAGCTGCTAACGTGAGGACTTCTAGCCCTGTAACCATGAGATGACCCAGCACTGCTGCCTGCTTAGAGTTCTCCCCTGGGGGTGGATGTGGGTGCTGGCACTCTTTGCTGTGCATTAGAAGCAGAGAACACCAGCAATTGGGACACTTCAAGGACACTGCATAATTTCAATAAGAGTTAGGAGAGGAGAAGGAAAACTCCATTTCTATCAAATGTACTATCAAAGTAAGCACAGCTTTCTTGTTCCATTTTTTGGTCAGGAAGGAAGTGGAAATTTTTAAAAAATGAAAAAGATTTTATTGTGATAAAAATAATAAACCAGGGTTTACTTTAAATCTGGGAAAATGATGTATACAAAAACAAAGAAAGTGACAAAACAATCATCTTGACATTAATATTCCATATGCTTAAGCATTTAATTTCTTCTTGTGTTACTTATATATGTATATATATACACACACATGCACGTTGTCTCTATTCTAAACCTAAACTATAAGCTACCTGCAAGTAAAAATTGTGCTTTATTCTCTTTAGCAAATAAGTATTTATGTTATTGATAAACTATCTGAGGACGAAAGTCTGTGAAATCGCAGAGCTCTTGTAGATAAAGATAGTTGGATGATCTACTATTAACTATTAATAGATCTAACCCTTCTAGAAGCAGCTAATTATATGCTTGATATGCCACTATAATTGGGCAAAATTGGTATGTTACAGCCATGTTATTGTAACTATATAATATAAAAATAAGCTTAAGTATGTTCATAGAAAATTTTATTGCCATCCTTCACAGTATAATCTGCATTTACCAAAATTATATATATTTTGAAAGGTAGCTTCAAAGTATATGGTAGACTCCAAGGGTCAGCAAACTTTTTTCTGTTAAGATCTAGACAGTAAATATTTCAGGGTTGCAGGCCACCTATGGTCTCCATCATGATCACTCAAATCTGCTATTGCAGTGTAAAAGAAGCCATAGACAATACATAAATGAATGAATGTGGCAGCGTTCCAATAAAATTTTATTTACAAAAAGTCAGCCAAACTATGGGCTATAGTTTGCCAACCCTTAATGTAGGTTATACATCACTAGAAGTAGCATAAAATGGGATGCAGAATAATTTAACATTTTTATAGGAGAGAAATATGTGACATTTTCAAGATCTTTATTGACTCTTAAAAAAAAACACGCAACAAAAAACCACCAAACTTAAATAGCACACACAAATCTTACCTGGTTAGGTATCCTCAGTGGGGGCCTTGGACCTCCAGGGTACCGAGGTGACATAAAAGGCTATTGAAGTAAAACAAACAAATAAACAAAACAAAAAAACAATGTAAAATACAGATCTGAAAATAAACTGCTTTTAAGAATTTTTGAATTATACAAAACATAAATCAAATTTACTTATGTGGCTGATTTCAGTAGAATAAAAGCTTTTAACAAAAATTACCATCCTATTTTTTACTTTGTAGAATATCTGGAAAAATTCCAAAGAAATCATAAAAAAATCGAAGATGACTAAAGTAACTAGCAAAAAAAATTTTTAATGCTATCTAATTGGCAAAAAGTAAGACTAAGAAATTTAGGCAATTGAATCTTAGTAAAGACTTCAGGAAGAGGATCACTGGCTACATTATTATACAAACTGGATTCTGAATTACCCAATTCAGTTATCACTTTCCTCTAATAATTTTGACTGAATTACCCAATTCGGTTATAATTTTCCTCTAATAATTTTAAAGTTGCCAAATTTCTTCATCTTTTCTTTTGTAGTTCCATTTAAAATGGTAAAGAAATTTCTTTTCCAAGGGACATTTGTGGTTAGGAGAGCTTTGGCTTTCTTTCATTAAGGGTTTGTTATAATTCAAAATCGATTATACATTTTAAGATTGAAATTTCTTTGCATATTTTGAGCCTAGCAGACTATGAGGTGTGTACTTTTTTTAATAACCATTTTTTATTGAAGTATAATTAACAATGTTGCATTAGTTTCAGGTGTACAGCAAAGTGATTCCATTATATATATACATATACACACACAGACATATATATATATATATATATATAAAAATATAGACACATATATATATATTCTTTTTTTAAAAATTTTTATTGGAGTATAGTTGATTTACAATGTTGTGGTAGTTTCAGGTGCACAGCAAAGTGAATCTGTTATACATATACATATATCTACTCTTTTTTAAGATTCTTTTCCTATATAGCCCATTACAGCGTATTTAGTAGAGTCCCTGTGCTATACAGTAAGTCTGTATTAGTTATCTATTTTTTTTTACATCTTTATTGGAGTATAATTGCTTTACAATGGTGTGTTAGTTTCTGCTTTATAACAAAGTGAATCAGTTATATATATACATATGTTCTCATATCTCTTCTCTCTTGCGTCTCCCTCCCTCCCACTATTCTTTTTCATATTATTTTCCATTATAGGTTATTACAAAATATTGAATATAGTTCCCTGTGCTATATAGCAAGTCCTGGTTGTTTATCTATTTTATATATAGTAGTGTGTATATGTTATATTTTAAATTTATTTCCTCTTGTATGCCCTCCTCCAGAAGTCCAGAAGAAAAAAAATGGCCTTATATTAAAACTCAAGTCAATTTATCTTGTTAGATGAATCAGAGGCTGCTAAGATGTGCTGATTCTGTCAGTCCTGAAACTGTCTGAAAAATATGCTAAAAGTATCATTTAGTGATTGTCCAATGATGAGTGGAAGGAGAATATTTTTGATCACTCAGATTTGGGCACAATTTTTATTTTTAAGTTTATTCCTAAAATTATTCAAAATTCCATTTTTATAGAAAAATATAATTTTAATTATAATACATAATTACATGTAATATAAGCAAATTATCAACTCTAAAGGGTTGAATATTAAGTAAAATATTAAGAATGAATTAATATAAATTAAGAATCAATTTACCAAAGGCTTGGGCAAGCCAAATCTATAGTACTTTACATAATTAAATTCCACATTTATAATGAATTTTCTAAAAATATTTTTAGAAATTAGGCCTGCAGTTCTAGGGCTATTTTAAAAGCAGCAGCTGAAAAATAAAATTCTAGCAAATTTATGTGCTATAGACTTTTCTATAATATCTTTTGGAGGGTCTGACAAACCAACAAGAAGAACTTTAGAATTAAACAATTTGAGTTTTTACTTGCTGTGTTCTTATATGTTAACATATTCCTAGGAGATCATTTTAAATGGACAGAAACAGTAGATTATTCAGGTAATAGTGTCACCTTCAGCTGATAAAACTTAAGTGGATTTTCCAGTTTAAACATTTAAAAAATGTTTAGTTTTCACACATTTGATTAAAGTTGACTCTCATCATTTCTGAAGCTCTAAATTGGATTAATTAGTTAACTATACTGTCAACTGGGAAGCTCATCCCAAAACTCACACTCCCTCTGCTACTTTTCTAACCACCTAATTTCGTTTATGAAACTGTCTTATAAATTCTGGACTCACTTAAAAAATTTAATTAAATATCGTGTCATTGATTTTGGAATGGTTGCCTTTCTTTCACAAAGTGATGTTTTATGACATAGTCACTAAGCCCAAGTACAATATCAATTTAGTGTTTGAGACATGGAGACATAAAAATAGGTTACTGATAATTCCTGTCTATAATAAAATCACTTCAAAATGGAATACAAGGTAGAAAGTATTAAAACACTACTAAATACTGATAACCTTGAAATGTACCTTATTTGAAACAGGGCATTTGAGATTTGTATGTTCCTCTGAATGTAAAATAATGTAATAGTGTTAATATAAATGGACTATTTGAAAAGAGAAAATTTTTCTCTAATCAATGGCATTGTGAATAAATGTATTTTAACAGGACTGTTGTATTCTCCTATCTGACCATGAGGCCCCATCAAGGGACTACTAAGAGGGAGAGGCAGTGCATGTGGTAGTTGCGAACCTGTAGTCCCCTATGGAATAAGATTGCGAGAGAGAAAGAGTCTCTTTTTAATTTATTTCCTCTTGTTTGCCCTCCTCCAGAAGTTCAAAAATTTTTTTAGCCAAAAAAAAAGGAAGAAAACCACTTCTATTTATCAATCTATAGCTATACAATTAAAGCAAAAAATAACAAAAATCTAGTTAGTTTAGATAAAAAACGACTACTTTTCCCTAAAATATAAACATTATTATGGTTAAAGCATTTTAATATCAAATTAGTGCTGTTATAAGCTCTTAATATTCAGATTGATTCTTAAGATATCTGGTTAACCACCTAGGTCCTCAGCTGCCTACTTGTTGAGGTATAGCCACAGCAACAGAACCCAAAAGAGTTTTCATGTTAGCAAATGAGAATATTCTACTAATATTCTGTATTTCACTATTCAGAAGTCAATTTGCTTTCAAATATAATTTAAGGTATTACAACAAGTTTAAATTCTTTTATGGTAAAATGCTAATCTAAGAGATTACATACTGATATTATAAAGTATACTTACTGATATTATAAAGTACATCTATCGACAGACCTTCAGTACTCTCTGCGTTGATAACCTGGGAAGAACAGGTTCCTCAAAAGAGCCCTTAGCTATGAAAGTATACTTACTCATAATACTTGGGGAAAATTTTTTTAATAGTTTGGGCATCAAAATATGTGCTTGAGGGTGTCAGAATGATGAATCAATATTTTAAATGGAAAAAGCCTTCCCCTTGAAAAATGGGCTAAAAAGTTATTTATAATGTGTGTGGACAAAACATTTGACTGGGAGTCAAAGGCCTGGATTCTAGTTTTTGCACCACCACTAATTAGCAGAGGGACCCTAAATTAAAAGCCTTTAGGGCTTTAGTTTTCCCAACCTTAAAATGAGAGAGTTGGACAAGATGATCTCAGCAGTCTCTTGGGAAATAATAATTTAAAACCCCCATGATACTGAATGTCAATATTATGACATGGTATGAGTGTGTTTCGTGTTTGGTAATTGCAATCATTGTTGGTTTTGTTGTGGTCATCCATTTACAATGCTTGGTGTCAGTTTATTTACCTCTTGTAAAAATAAAATACACTGTGTGTGTGAAAAAAATAAAAAAACAAAAACAAAAACAAAAAAAATATTAATGCTAGTAGAATAGGTAGTTTAACTCTACAATTTCCAGTTACTTGGAATATTTTTACTTCTTTTTAATATTTCATAAAAGGCCATTTAAAATATAGTTTATACTAATTTGTATTATTTCCTAATTTTGAATCTGCATCCACATAGTGGTCAATTGGTATAATAAAGAATAATACTTGATTCTTTAAAAAAAAAAAAAAAACCATGATTCCATGTTAATTATTTCCAGCATTACCCTTAAGTATAAAGATTAGCATACTGTAAATAGCTATAAATATTTGAAGTGTGTGTGGGTGATATCAGTCTATGTTCCTAAGGCACAAGCTATCTTTATCAAGGAGCTAGAGAAGCTTATTCCCATGCTTTCCAGAAAAAAAGAAAAACTTAGGTAAAGAAAAAAAATACTCCAACAATGATGCCCTTTGTTCAGATCAAAGGCCAATAGAATAAAAAAGCTGCACTTACTGATTAAAAGGCATGCTAGAGATTTGTTCATTCAACAAATATTTATTAGGCACCCACAAAGGCACTGTTCTAGATGGTGGGACATATCAGTGAACAAAGCAGATGAAGATCACTGCCCTCTGCTTAGGATTTTTCAAGGTTCACAGTCTTGTAATTAATAGGAGAAACAATGTTCTGGAAAAACTATTTTCTACAGTCCACTAATCTGGAAGAAATAAAATATTCTCTTCACCAAATGGCAAATATCAATGAAAACCCAAAGAAAATAATATTTCAACCTGGTGCCTTCCCTCAGAAGTCATATTACATCATCCCTACTTGACAGAACATGTAGTGCTATGAATGACTAAAAATCAAGGCTAGGCTTTTAAAAAAGTTTTCCAAATTAGGCAAAACTCATGGACAAAGGTTCTTTATAATACACAAGATAAACTGAGTAGCACAGTTAGTACCCTGACATATGGAAATACATTTATAGGCATAAATTCTCATTTCTACATGTTTCAGTTATCTACTTAGAATGAATGGGATAAACCAAAGTGCAAGCAATAAAAACGTATACAAAGACAGAAAATCAATAAATATTTGATGACTAAATGAAAGGAAAAAAACTCTAATAGAAATATAAACTAAATGTCCAGCCCATTTCCTCCAAGTAGTCTTTTAGAGAAAAAAATCACACTCATTTAGAATCATAATTTATTTCAGAATGAACATCATTCAGTCTTAAAGGATTATTATTTTCCATTATATCAAGAATTATTCATGAAATATTAAACTTCTGCTTTCCTAAAAGAGAGATTTTCCTTTATTCTTTGCCATTTCTGCTAGTGGAAAGTAGTAGTCTCCCTCTTCTTATTTCATCTTCATAAACTGTTAGTGCTTTATCTCAATTCTCTAAGATTTAGAAGGAAGAAGTTCTTTCTCATCTTTCCTTCTCTGAAGATCCCAGACCCCACCAATGGAATTATTTTATAAATAATTTACCCATTCTGAAATTACAGGTGATAACAACCATTTAAAGCCCTAACTTCTTTTCACATATATATATGATCAAACTGTACATCTTAAATGACACATTGCTCAAATGTTAACTTTACTAATATTTTCTAACATTTTAATAGTTTCCAGAAAGCATAAATACGATTTATCAATACCACAATTTTTCTTGAGATAACTCAGTATTCTCCTTTCTATGCCAAGTAAACATCTACTAATCCTCCAGGGGCCGGAATGTCACTTCCTCTTTAAGGAGTCTCTATAGGCTCCTTTCCCTCCATTTCCTGAGCACACTATTCTCATAGAGGATTCAGCACACTGCAGCGTAATGTGTGCCTTGATATGAAGGGAACCCACTTCAGAGGAAAGGACATGAAACCAGATCAGAACAAGTACCTTAATGTTATGGTAATCAATCCATAAAATAAAACTGATATTTCTAAGAATCCTTAAAATTGATGGCAGCAGTGTATAAATCACCCTATATCTTATTTTAAAGATTTCAACATGGCTTTAGAAACTCTTTATATCTTGGTCTTTAAGAGCAGGTTGATAATAAAGAAAATTTAAAATCACTAAAAAGTAAAATCTTCTTTAAAATGCCAATTTTATACTTAAGTATTTTCTATATACTACATTTTATTTTATTTAGGACAAATTTAGAACAAATCGATGAAAAGAATAATACTAAGTTCTTTAGAATGAACAAATGTAACATTTAGGACAGTTTACATTCTGAAAATTTAGAAGTCTGAGATATGTTCTACAATTTAAAGTAACTGAACTTTTTCGAGTACAAAACTGTTCCTGTGAAATTTGCTTCTATTTTTGAAAAAACAGTAGTTTTTAAATGACATAGAAATACACAATTACCAAGTTTGAGAAAACATGAACTTACAAAACAGTCTAAAAAAGAAATACACACTTAAAAAAATGACTTCACAAAACTACTCAAGTGAAGTTTTTACAAGTTCTGTATTGTACAATTATAATAAAATCTGACTTATAGAATTTTATTCCAATATACCTTTTTGACACATTTTACAGCAAAAAGTTTGTAGAGTTAACTAGGTCAACCTCCTTATTTTATGTAAAAGAAAACCAAAGACCAAATTCCTTAACTGCCACTTTAGTTTTCTTAGAGCTATATAACATCCGACTATAGTAATACCTTTATAGAATAAAGGCAGGTACACATACTTCATTCTTATGACTAACTGACCATAAATAAATTGCCTGACTTGGCATTTCCTCCTAGGCACCCCCAGCAACCTTGCAACCATTCACTTAATGTAGAATTCTTTACCTTTGTTACCACGCAACCATGAAAAGCTGAAAAGACAGTGGTATTTCAGGTAATCAAGTTAATTTGCACATAAAACACTAATTAGCATGTGCTCTTGATTCACCAGATGAAAAGAAATTCAACAACTGAAATATAAAATAAATTTAGTAAGCTCTATCTCTCTCTTCTTGAATATTTTTGGTAGAGTTTTGATAATATATGTTGTCTTTAGTTCATTTATTTTTGTTTTTAAGTCAAATACTGGAAGGGAATAGAAGATGGGTTAGGAATGGTGGTACATGGATGTGGTATTATTAGAAGAGTATTATGATTGTAATCAAGCTGTTCATTATAATGTGACAACTTGTAATGAGGTTCTGGAGGAAGGGAAGGAAGCAGTTAGCACATTCTAAGAGAGAATGTACAGAGTCGCATTCAATAAATACTTGGCTGTTTCCATAGCTGGGTCATTGATTGAGTGAGTGAACAACATTGATGGAAGACTCTATAAACCAGCAAAAGGTGTAATAAAGTTTGGTTCTCTTGTATAAAATCTCACCTGGCCAATTTATATGTCTTGTTAAAAATAGGTAGCATCTATTGATATTGCAAAGGGTAAGGCACAGTTCTGGCATAGTGTATCTGGTTGTCTAATGAGAAAATGCTTATATGTATAGAGGGGAAAATTCAGCTTGCTTATATAGGATAAATTATGTCTTCTAGAGCAGCAGTCTCCAACCTTTTTGGCAGCAGGGACCAGTTTCATGGAAGACAATTTTTCCAAGGACCAGGGGGTGGGGGGAGTTGGGGGGGTAGAAGGATGGTTTTGGGATGATTCAAGGGCATTACATTTACTATGCACTTTATTTCTATTATTATTACATTGTAATATATAATGAAGTAATTATACAAGTCACCATAATGCAGAATCAGTGGGAGCCCTGAGCTTGTTTTCACTTGCCACTCACTGATGAGGTTTTGATATGAGTCTGCAAGCAACTGATTTATTATGGTCTCTGTGCAGTCAAACCTCTCTGCTAATGATAATCTGTATTTGCAGCCGCTCCCCAGTGCCAGCATCACTGCCTCAGTTCCACCTCAGATCATCAGGCATTAGATTCTCACAAGGAGCGTGCAACCTAGATCCCTCGCATGCACAGTTCACAGTAGGGTTCACACTCCTATGAGAATCTAATGCCACTGCTGACCTGACAGGGGGCGGAGCTCAGGCGGTAATGAGAGAGATGGGGAGCGGATGTAAATACAGATGAAGCTTCCTTTGCTCACCCCTGGCTCACCTCCTGCTGTGCGGCCCGGTTCCCTGGGGGTTGGTGACCCCTGTTCTAGAGGACCTAATAAAAGTAGGTAAAGAACAAAGTGTTGGAGATCCCAAGATGATACGGAGTTATAATTACAATATCTACATCAACAACATATGAGAGAATTTATGATTTAGATGACTAAGAAGGTCTTGTACTCTCTCCTACTGCTTTCAGGTTTCTCTATTTCTGGGGCGTCAGGGTTGAAAATAGTGATTCTTAGGCAGTTTTACAAAGTTACAGTATTTAATAACCACTTTTTGGTATAGAAGGATGTCAGGTTAATTTATGTATGACTTGGAGAAAAAAAAAGTATGATAACTTCCCAATTTTTTTCTAAAGCAGAGGCCAGCCATGAGAACTGCCAGTAATTCAATATAGCAGGGCATTTCAACTGTTTGTCTAATATAGTGCCAGGTGTACACATGAGACCCTGGTCTTCTTAGATTTAAATACATTCAAAGAGCCATAATCCTCAGGTCTCAGAAACATGTTCTAGCTTACATATTTTCTTTCCATTAAGAGGCTCAGCATTTGAGTAACATCATATTGTCTTTACCACATAACCATCTTTAGTCTAAAAATCTGTAAGAAAAAGTGGTTATTTGCTAAAAAGTAATTTACTTCCATCAACATTTAGGCAAAAACACAAGATACAAAGTGATACATAGCTAGGAAAAATATCGGTTATCTTCAGTAATTATATTAATTACATAAAGATCAAATATCTACGTTTCTTGATCCTGTGCAGATATGACTTTAGACAGATATAATCTTTCTTCTGATATTTTTCACATACTGTTTTAGGCAGACACAGGGAATAATACACAATTCTGTGTCATAAAAATTATGACAGAATCTTTCAAGGGAAAAACTTCTCTTGAACATAATTTTTTTAAATGATAAATATGGAAGATTATAATTATAGTCTTGTAAAGGTAATAAAAATATGTTCACTATGAGATTTTACCCCAAGCATAAACATTCTCTTAAAAATTAAACATTACTTTTTATTCATTCTGGGTCCAGTTTTTTAGTTAGTCCAGTTCTCTTTACATGATTCTCCTACATAGATTTCTATTCTCTATTTTGCTATTCAAAATCTCACTTAGAAGTAAATCTTTTTTTCCTTAATTGTGATAAGAGTTGAAGTCATATGGCTATCAATAATATATAATATTGACAGTATTATTTTGAAAAAAGCATCACAAAAAGTGTTGTGACTTGTACATTAATTTCTGCCATCGTTCATACAGTAGGACTGTTCACATGTTTTTATTTTTATAATTCCATGAGATGCTTCATAAGTTTTCTATAGAAAAGTAATGAAGCATAAATTATACATCAAATGAATTTCGTTAAAATTACTTTACAATTCATATATCTTAATTTGTTCAGTTTCTTTTCTGTTTTTCAGGAAAATCTCCATCAGACATTACTGACACCCCAGTGGATAAGACACTCTTGATTAACACATTTTAATTCCAACTAGTATTAAACTAATTTAGCTCACAAAATGACATACTTGTGCTAGCAATTCTGCTGATAAGCATAAATATGTAGTTTATCTTCCATACATCTTAGATATTCTATCATCAACAACACTTAATTAAAATAACGCATATCAAATATCTGTAAAGTATGAACAGATCAGGTTTCCTAGATGTTGTTTTGGCAAGGCTAATCCAATTCAGCACAGAGTTATAAGCAGGTTGATTCTTCTGATATGGATTTAGTCTAAGCATTAAAATTGCTCATTTCTATTATGGGCCTTTTCAAAAAGATGAGACTATTTCTCAAGCCTTCATTACCATGTATCAGATACTGGCTCGTGGCAATGGACTTGTGGATTGTGAATGGGGACTATGCTGCCTTCTGGTCTAATCAACTACAGAAGTTTGAAAAACATTCTATAAAAAACTTTAATGATTTGTTTTAGATCAATTTATATTCACAAATACACACAGACCCTTTTATTTTTTTTTTGGTGTCTGTGGGACAAGTAGCTGGCGTCCTGCGTAAGCTGAATCTCGCTCTGTGCTGCCTCCCATCACTGACTAAAGTCACAAGGGCAGATCAACCCTCATTGGTAGTATATTAAAAAAAACACTATGGGTATGAAAATCAATATGTGAGGTTTATAATTGAGGAAAAGTATTGGGCTAACTCGATAAAAAAAGAAGCAAAAACAATAATTTTTTAAAACTACTCTTAATTTTTCATTGAAGAATGCAAAAACATTCCCCTCTTCCCCAACCTTTTCCCTATTTTATATTCATGCTTCCACATAAACTTGTTCTAGATGAGAGGGTGGGAGACAAGCACTTTAATTTACCTAAATGTACCATTAGGTTAAAAAAAAAAAAAAGCTACTTTGTTCTGGTACCCTTCTGGTATCTTAATATGCTAGGTAAGTTTCTACTGATAAAGCAGTAGTCTTTTCAAATTCATAAGCAGCGATAACGTTTGTTAAAGAAACCTGCCTATGGGCTTGGTCTCTGATACAAGTGGCAGATTATATATATTTTTACTTTCTTTAAAATGAAATGTTACACTTCATATTCACTTGGTTACTTACCTGCAAACATGAAGTCTAAAGTTACTCAACTCAAGTCTGAACTGTATAATCTTTTCTACTCAACAGATTTTAACGGAAATTATTAATGCCCCAAAAGTCTGTTTTGAAACTACAGCTTACTAATTTGCCTAATGCTAAAAAGTATGAAAATAAGCAAGATGAGAGAATTCAAATTGCACAAAGTGATTTCTCCATCTCCAATTAAGATGCATTTTGAACCACGTGTCTTAAATAGATACAGAATAAATGTACAGAATAAAACTAAGACAAATTTGAGTGGAGAAAATATTACTGATGTCAAAGGTATTTGCAATGTCAGATTATTTATAGAATATAAAAATGACAGAAAACAAGTAGTAGTCACATTTGCAGGCACTCTTAGTAAGTAACTCTATTTTACTCTTTCTTGATAAGCATCCTACTGTGTACAAAGAATATCCGATTACTCTATTCCTTGGCATTATGTCTTATACCTGATTGTTGGGTATAATAGATGGCACCTGGCAATTGCCTATACTCTCTGTCCACAAGTGCCAGCAGAGCAGTTTTCTTTGTCCCTCGGCAGGAATGAACAGTTTATAATAGCCAACACTTCACTCCCAGCAGCATTTCTTTGACCTCCCCAGCTTCTCTCTCCAGCTACTGCCTCATCTTCACTTTCCCTTTACAGCAAAACTCTTTGAAACTCTGAAAGAGTTGGACACACTCGTTGTCTGCAATTTCTCTCTTCCTACTTTATCATGAATTTACTTTTATGCGGCTGTCACCCCCATCACTCCACCTGGCCTTATCAAAGTCATCAGTGACCACCTCGTTAGGTCCAGTGGTCAGTTGTCAGTCCTCAACTAATTTGAACTATCAGCAGCATTTGACACAGCTATCATTCCTCACTTCCCTGCATTTTTCTTCTTGGCTTCCAGGCTCCCACATTGCCTCGTTTTCTTCCAAACTCATGTGCTCCTTCTTCCCATTCTTCTTGCTGGTTCCTCCTCATCTTCCTGCCTTCTTAAAAACAGAACCCTGGGATCCTTGAGCTTCTTGTCTCTCTCTCTACTCATTACCTGCGTGATGTCATCCAGGCTCACAGCTTTCAATATTATCTGTATGCTAACAACTCCCAAATGCGTCTAGTCCAAGCCTCAAGCATAAAACTCCAGATCTGATACCGTGCTCCCTACTCGACATCTCGTGAATATCTAATAGCCATCTTAATCTTAACAAGTTTAAACTTAAGCTTCTGATTGTCCCCTCATACCTCCTCTTGCAGTTTTACCTATATAACACGGGTAAATGTCAGCTCCGTTCTTTCAGCTGAACAGGCCAAAAGACTTGCGGTCACCCTTGATTTGTCTTTTCCTCTCACAACACATATCCAGACCATCGCCAAAATCTGTTGGCTCTAACTTCAAAATATATCTAGAATCCAGTCACTTCTCACCACTGTTACCAGCCTTGTTTGAGCCATAATATTCTCTTGTAAACATTTGCAGTGACATCCAAATTGGTCTCCCTGCTTCCACATTTCCCTCTTATAGATGAATCTCAACATAACAGCCAGAAAGACCCTGCTAAAACCCTCCACTCAGAACAAAACCCCAAATCCCTACAATGACTTACAAAATTCTACTTGATGTGGCTTTCTCCTGCCTACGACTTCATATCTAATTGCTCTCCCCAGCCGACACTCCACTATAGTTACTCAGGCATTCTCTTTGTCCCTGGAAAAAGCTGGTCATGCATTGAACTCAAGGGCTTTATACTTGCTTGTCCCTCAGCCTAGAACACTTCCTTCAGACACCAGATGCTTGTTCCCTCACTTCCTTCAAGTCTTTACTTAAATGGCATCTTCCTGATGAGTCCTTCTGTGGCCACCCCATCCAGAACTTCCTCAACACTGCCTATTTTCCTTTTCTGCTTCATCTTTCTCTCTAGTCCTTATCACAATCTAACATATCATATATTTTAAAATAATTATTTATTTTGTTTCCTGACTGTCTCCCATAGTGGACTCTACGTTGGATGTGGGTAAGGATTTCTCTTTAGCTTGTTTACTGTAGTAACTCTAGCACAGGGTGGTGGGAGGGGGCCATAAATATTTGTTGCTGAATGTCATCAGCAGTTTGAGCCAGTGGTTCTCAAATTTTAGCTTGTAAGACTCATCTGTTAAAAATAAAAAACAAGCAACAAAAACCAAAGGATTTCCAGTGCCATTACCCCACCACCAAGAATCCTGATATACTGGGAGGCAGATGACCCCCGGGACTCTTGACAATAGTACAAGAATACGCTTGGAGAAACACTGTTCTTGGTCTTTACCCTTTGGATTTCTTACAGGCCATCTAGTGGTGACCATCTTCATAAAGAATAGGAGTGGGTAAATTATCATGGCTAAATGTGCTCCACCACTTGTTTTTGTAAATAATGTTTTACTGGAATAGCCATGCTCTTTAGTGCACACAGTGTCTATGGCTGCCTTTATACTACAACAACAGAGTTGAGTAGCGTGACCTCAAAGCCTTCAAATCCTAAAATATTTACTATCTGGCTTTTTACAGAAAAAGTCTGTTGACCTCTGATATAGATAGAAGATAAATTATTCCAGAACACGACCTAGTGATAAGCTATTTTTTATTTTTTTAATATATATATATATATATATATATATTTTTTTTTTTATGGTGTTTTCTTTTTCTTTTTGGCTGCACGGCATGGCATGCGGGATCTCAGTTCCCCTACCAGGGATTGAACCCGTGCTTAACCACTGGACCACCAAGGAAGTCTGATAAGCTATTTTTCAAAAAGCTGAAGGCATCCTTATGTATACTTAAGGCAAATCTATCCGACCTATATAGGAAATTTGCAATATATTTACTATTTGATTTATATTTAATAATCCATTCCTTACCTCTAATTCCCCAAAGAATGGTGCCCGTTTTTGTTTCTGTAACCAACGTTAAACAAAAAACTAAGATTGTGTTATAAATTGCCTTTGGATATTTGCTATACATTTTTTTGTTTCCCAAGGACCTATAATAAAAATAGAGGCATTCTGGGAAGAATTTTCAAAAATAAGATATTGGTCTAGGATGGCCAAATTAACTTTTTCATAAATACCCATTTTGATAAATAAACATCAAAAGTAAGGTTTCTAATAGGAAACTATTTCATTCCCTTCTAACTGAAAAACCCAAGTAAAGAGTCTAAACCCCTGACACCCTCTTCTTTGCTTGTTGTCCATCTAGTCACCGCTATAGGGTCTTCAGTTGTTTGAAACTGCGATTTAAAAAAAAAAACTTACTTAGTTACTCAAGCTGAGCAGTTTTAATTTGTTCTAATAGTTGAAGCCAGAAAAACTATTACCACAACTGCAGGAAAGCATTATCAAAGCCAGTAGCTGTCAGGCACCTTTATTTTTTTAGGTTGCTTTTATCTTTATACTAGAGAAAGACTTGTTCTGTTCTCAATATTCAGAATCTTTGTTCTTTAAAGATTCAAAATTACATTTTTAAGAAAATTAAACTTCAGTTTTATTTATTGAACTTTGACAAATAAGCAACCTTTCCCACCTCTACTCTCCAAATCCTGGTGTATTTAATTCTGAGAAATACTATTTTTAATGTGTGAATTTTAAACTATATATATTAATAATGTTAAATGTTATAGTTCAGTAAGTCAATTCAACTTGAGATATTCAGTATTCCACTTATTCAAATTAAGAAATGATGTACTTACTAATCTTTTGGTTTGTTATCTGAGGTCAAAGATGGTATCTACAACTTCTGGGGAGAAGAAAAGGGAGTTTCTCCTGGCTTAGAGTATTTCCTAATACTAACTTCTGAAACAGACATGATCAGGAGGGATAAGAGGAAAGGCATACCATTGGGAGAGAAGACAATTTAAAGATTAATAATAGAAGGAAACTGAGAAGGAATGGAGACTATTTAACTACTATATCTATAAATAATAGGGTAAAACAGGTGCTACTGATAATAAAAGGTTGTTTTGTGAAAGTCTGAATAGGAAGAGGAGTATGCTTAGTTATGAAGGTATCTTCAAAATGTAGGACTTATGTCCAAAAATAAATCAAATAAATATCTACCTCCAGAAACATTTAACCAGGGCTTGTAAAAACATTTCTTCTTGTCTTTTTCCTTTTCAGTTTCAAGTGTTAGATTAAATAATTGTTTTTCTCCTTTTTGATTCTCTTTCTTTTAAAATATCAAGAATATTATATTACCCTGAGCTTTGTTTTTGTCTTTGGTGCTTTATGAACGTCATTTATATTGAGTTTTTCTAGTCAATAAGTGTACCATGGAGAAAAGGGGAGATTTCTTTGTATTTTTGTTGTTGTTGTTGTTGTTATTACATTATTACTATGTCAAAGCATTAGGTCAGCTTGCTACAGTGCAGTCTTGCTAAAAATAGAACCTTTGGAAAATATACCCAAACAAGTAGAGACATCGGCAAACCACCACTAGATGGCAAAACCGCTTTACCATTGCTAACATTCTGCCTGTAGAAAGAATGTGACTTAGGAAACTGCTGCAACATATTTCCCACCATATCAGAGTTTTGATCAATTTGGATTTTAAAATATGGATGGCCACTCTAGTCTGAAACTAAATTACTTGGTATACTTTATCTTCAACAAGTATTTATAATCTTATTCATGTCAAAGCCTTACATTTACAATCCATCATCAATGTATTATTAGTTTTCAACAGTTCTCAGTAAAGAAGACAGATCCAGTGACTAAGAATACAGCAAATGTATTAAGATAAAAATCAAAACACAATATAATACATGGTAAAAATGAACAAAAGGCTATACAGAATTCAAAATTAAATATTTACAAGTATATCCCACATTAGTTATATATACAAAGATATCTACATTAGACCTATTAAAAAGATTACATTGTGTTTTTATATAAAAGTTATAGATGTGTTTGATTAGAGTGATAAAAACAAGATATGGTTTTCTTAGAAGTTTTCTTGTGGTAAAAGAGCAGAAAGAAGGAAAAAATAAAGTATTTTTTCACTCCCCTCAGATTTTTTTGGTTGAAATAAGAAATGCCCATTTCTTTAACATAGTTTAAGTTATATTAAATTCACAAGAGAAGATTTCTTACTACTCAAATCTAGAAAATTATAAAGCAACAGAGTTAATAGTCTATTTTTTAAAAAAGTACAAATGAATGAGAACTTTGTTTTATAAGTGCATTTTACTAAACTATTTTGATTATTATACATAAGTGTGAAGAAAATCTAATTGGTTCAAGGATTAATGCTGCCTATTCGATAAAACTACAGGAATCAATTTTTGCCTGACTTTTAGTAAGAATGCTATGAGAATGAATATACAGCAGGTTGATGCTTTTAATGCATAATTCAAATTTCTTAGCATACAGTGAAACTTCTCAATAATACTCTAGCATAGGGACAGGAGAGTCAGAGTATAGACTTAGTTCTGAGGACCTATTAGGTGTATTCACACCACACCACAGTCCTGTATTTTCTTCCACCAAAACTGCCAAACTCTAGTTAGATCAAAGCCCACTTCTACTATCTTCCCACTGACCCCAGTAGCAACACTCCTCAATTTAAGAAAGTTGCTCTAAAGTCATTCACCAGTTCCATGGTAGGTCACTGTGAGAATTTAGAGCGTTTCTTATACAAATTACTCCTTTGATAAAAGACTCCAAGTAAATAAATGTGTCTTACTTCAAATGGCTTTATTTTACTAAACGGACACCTCCTTTTGCATGTCCAACTATTCCCCTTGATTTTACTTAATTTGATCTCCTACTCAACAACAGAAGCACTCCCATTTCAATTAAAAAAGGTCAAGGTTTAAGTCTGAACCATGCTGATATCTGTCACAAATAGATGTGACGGATATCAACATGGTTGATAGATGCTAATCTAGAGACCGTCTTCCAGGATGGACTTATTAAATGTATGGGGTATTAATCGTAACTATTTATTTTGGAGTTTGAGTTAATTGCTATTATTCAAATGCAGTTGTTATGAATTCACAAATTTAGAGTTTGTAATAATTCCACTTGGTAATATATGTAAGTCTATACTTATAATGGAAAAGAGGGGGCTTGTTCTGCAGTGTAAACAGGGATAAAACGAGAATGTTTGTCTATTTAGGAGAATGTTTTCAATGTACTTCTTATGGTAGGATCACACAGTGAGTAGAGCTCAGAACTGTTGAAGCTTTATGTGTTAATTAAAATTCTTCTTGCTTTACTTTCCTTTATTCATTAAATTCTAATAGGCTCAGTCTTTTCCTGGTCTAGTCCCATCCAGCCATCCCCAAATAAGAACGGGGATTCAAAACTATTTTCATACTCTGGATAATTCTTGGACATCACTATCTCTATGGAACTGGATTAGAAACTTGCATTTGGACTTGAATTATGATTGTCATGGTGCTATTTCTATTTATAGAAGGTAGCTGCTCTTCATTAATAACAAGCATTGTGGTCAGAATCATGATGAAGGATAGGAAACCGATATTGATATTTAGGAAACATTTGAGTACCCTGATCTCATTATGACAGGTACCAAAGGTAACATACTATTTCTTTTTCAAAAGTTTGATGACTTGAGCTTTCCAATATTTCTGAGAGGCATTTCTAGGGAGACTGGCCATACTTAAGCCTACTGAATAGGGGAAACAAGTATTTAAAAGATTAGCTGGAATGGTCACCCTGGATAAAAAGGAATGACATTTAATCATGCTCAAACGTATCTAAAACTTTTTCTACCCGCTATCTTTCCTAACTTAGATTAAGACATGAAAATTTTCCAGGGGCCTTAAGTAGGAACCTCAGAGTCATGCTTGATTCCTCCAACTCTTTCCCTTCTACCCCTAACTTGGTTAATCAACTAAGGCCTATCAAACATACTAGGCATAGCTTCTTCCTCCCCAGTCCTGCTGCCACTGTTCTTAAGTAGGTCCACAGAGTCTCTTTCTTGAGCTACTGTCACAGCCAACCAGATGACAGTCTGCACCAGTCTCTTTAATGGGTTCTGTTGTTTTTGCTCTTCTTTCAAGGGTCAGTGTTTTTCGAGTCCAGGTGTATACCCCTTTACTCTCTCATTCTGTACTTTCCCCCTGGACAATCGATCTACGCCTGTGGATTCAGGTCCTTGATATGATGACAATCCTGCAGTTTTTATCTCTAGCCTAGATCACTGTCTTAGGCTTCAAACCTGTATGTTCATCAGCCTAAGGGATATCTCTAATTGGAGGTCCCACAGGCACCTCTTCATCTGTCCTACCTCAAACCTACTCCTCATTTTGTGGTCCCTGTCATCAAATCTCACCTAGATTACTGTAATAGCCTCCTAAATAGTCTCCCTACTTTCAAACCTGTCCCTCTGCAATCCACGCTAGACCCTATAACTGGAGTGATTTTTCTATAAACGCAAATATGAACATGCCTCTTTCCTGCTTAAAGTCCTTCAATAGCTTATTACTGCCCTTAAGATCAAGTTCAAACTCAACTAACCTACAAGGCTCCTCAAGGTTACTCTGGAGCCTCATCACCAGCCATTCTCCCTTTAGCTAATTAAGCTCTGATTTTGGGGAATTATTTGGTCTCTCTCCTTTCTTGTCTGGGTCTTCATAAATTTTTTTCCCTCTTCCTGGAATATTCTTTCCATATCTCTCTGCTTCCTTTGCCTAATTCATCTTTAGATGCCAATTTGGATTTTATTTACTTCCCCCCCCACAACTTTCTGGTTATTAGCAAAGTCTCAATTGGAATTCATGCCTGTTATTTTCTCTTTTTATTTTTTTTTAAATTTATTTTATTTATTTATTTTTGGCTGCATTGGATCTTCGCTGCTGTGCACGGGCTTTCTGTAGTTGCAGCGAGCCAGGGTTACTCTTCCTTGCATTGCGCGGGATTCTCATTGCAGTGGCTTCTCTTGTTGAGGAGCACAGGCTCTAGGTGCGCAGGCTCAGCAGTTGTGGCATGGTGGGCTCAGTAGTTGTGGCTCGTGGGCTCAGTAGTTGTGGTTCGCGGGCTCTGGAGCATAGGCTCAGTAGTTGTGGCGCATGGGCTTCGTTGCTCCATGGCACGTGGGTTCTTCCCGGACCAGGGATCGAACCCGTGTCCCCTGCATTGGCAGGCGGATTCTTAACCACTGTGCCACCAGGGAAGCCCTATTTACAGTTTTGACAATATTTTTCTGACAATGACTCTCCCAAGATTGGGTTTGGTGGCCTTCTGCTGTGCTCTAAAAACACGCACTACTCATTTAATATAGCCATTTTCTTTCTAAATTCTAATTGCCTTCTCTCTCTCTCTCATTCACTACAGTGTAAGTTTTTTAACGGCAGGGATTTTGTATACAACTATATCATAGGTGCCTAAAAAAGCCTAAATCTATAGTTTGAATTCAGGTCACTGCCCTTCTTAAAGATGTCTGACAGTTCCTACATGCCTACTGAATAAAGACTCAAGTTCTTAACATGGCATATAAGGCCCTTCTCAAGATGCTACAGCTTATCTTCCAATTTCATTTCCAGGAATTCCTGCTTGCCCTCCCCTCTACTTTCCATTCAGATTACCCTGAATGCCTCTGCACAGGTCGTTCTGATGCTTCCACACTTTTGCTTATACTTTTCCCACTTTCTGGAACATCATTCCTCTGCTTGTTGTCTTCTTGGAAAACTTTTTCCAAACCACTCTTAGCTCCAGTTCAGGCAGACTTTATAGCTCTCTCTTCCAGGTCAACACAGAACTTTACTCTGTTACAGCACATATCTTGCTGTATTACAGTTATTTATTTTTAATAATGACTCGCTGGCTAGACAGTGAGCTTCAGGAAGGTACGTATTATACACACTCATTTTTATATGCCTACCACAGTGCCTGGCATCTAGTAGTAGTCAAGTGTTTATCTAATTGGATTAAAACAGAAGTTAATTCTCTTTCAACTACTCTTATCAAGATTCAGGCAGAAGGCAGGTAAGGGAAGAATGGTTCATTCTACAAAATGTAAAAATGAAAATGTATAGGTTTATACATCTTTGCTTAACCCTAGGAAGAATTTGGCTTCCTTCCCAACCCACTGCCTCTTTTTTAAAGTGCCACTTAGAGAGCTTCTGCTAGCTCTTGTAAGTAGATAAACTCTTCTGATTTACTCCCTAACTCCAATCTATCCTTAGTAAGAGAAATAAGAGCATGAGGAAAAAATATAAAATGAGCTAGAAATATTTTATGAGTAACGATCAACTATGAACTTTAAAAGGTAAAGTCAATGGCAGAAGTTCAGAAAGCCTTGCCTTGAATCCCTGTCCTGTGACTTTCTGACTTTGTGCAAACTGCTTATCATGCTTTGGTTTTTTCATCTGTGCAATGGTAATGATGATAATACTTACTTTACCCCTAGGTTATTGTGAGGATTAAGAGTTTATACACATGAAATATTTAGAACAAAGCATGGCATACAGTAAGCAGTTACTAAGTGTTAGCTATTATTATTATTATCTTAAACAGTGATTGTTTAATTAATAACCAAGAGTTATAATATGTTCCTAGATTTTAAGAAAGGGGCCTCAAGACAGAATGTGAGCTCTCAGACTTTTGAATATTAATATACAGTAGCCAGACAAATAGCATATCCTAAAGGACTTTACATTTCAGACTTAGTACTAGGTTCTAATTATGACTTTTTTTATTCAATTGCTGTACTGTGGAAAATTACTTATAATTTTATTTCTCCATTTTCACATTTATAAAGTACATTGATCTACACTGAAATGATGGTATGTATTAATTAACAAATGATTATCAAGGACTTTGAAAATATAAAACACTAAAGTGACAAATTAGTTTATAAGTACCTGATGTAATTCATTAACAATATAGCATATAACATTAATTCCTGTAATGCCTTCCAACTGCAGTTCTTAACTCCTAAATTCTTCCTAATTTTCTCAAAGGGTGTTATAAAATTAACTATGGAGTTAAAAAAAAATAAACTTCAGAATCTGTGTAGCTTTGGGTTAAAAAACTGTCAGATTTAAATGTGGATGCCATAGGGCTTCCCTGGTGGCACAGTGGTTGAGAGTCCGCCTGCCGATGCAGGGGACACGGGTTCGTGCCCCGGTCCGGGAGGATCCCACATGCCGTGGAGCGGCTGGGCCCGTGGGCCATGACTGCTGAGCCTGCGCGTCTGGAGCCTGTGCTCCGCAACGGGAGAGGCCGCAGCAGTGAGAGGCCCGCGTATCGCAAAAAAAAAAAAAAAAAAAAAAAAAAAAAATATGGATGCCATAAAATTGATGTAATTCTAAAATCATTATCATCTTTTGCTAAAATAAATGCGCTTGTTGCAAATTTAAAATACTAACATATGTATTTTAAAATCTGATTTTATAAATGTTATATAATGATATTGATAAAAATTCCAGTTTAAAAGCCACAAAGATGATTCTCAAAATATTTTGTTATAGCCTATAATTTTGATAAATGAATAGGTTATGACTTAGCCATAATGTGAAAGTACAGCCAAATCTTGATTATCTTTAGTCTGTGGAGATATGGATGGCTTAGATAGTTAAAATCCATATACCATTCCAAAACCTCATCCATTAGCCTTTTCTCCCACCAAATCTTCACCACAGTTAGCTTAGCTAATTTGCATTTCAGCTACCTTTCTTTCTTACTTGCACAGTGAAATGGTAAAATATACGAATAAAAATTTGACAATAAAGAAAATATTGGAAGGAAGGGCTAATCTACATACAAGATAACCGGTCTCTGAATAATCAAGAGTTGGCTGCACAGCATTATGTTTACCTTAAGGATTAAAATAGCCTCATTCTCCTTCATATATTTCAATAAAATCGAACAGGAGTTCCTATGCCTTAACATTCCTAGTCAGAGTTTCTCTGAGTACCTGAAAGAACCCTGGTGGTACAGGACCTACTGGCATGCCATCTCCTGGGGGAATGTTTCCTAGCACTGGACTGGGAGCTGCTGCAGCACTCTGCAAAGAATAAAGGAGAAACAAACCTATATCATTACAGAGAAGGCACAGAACAAAAGACTGATGATAATAGACTGTAGGAAGGGAAGCTTTTCATTCCTGGGAACAAATATTGGTAATTTCACCCACTCCAGAGGTAAACTAAGATGTAGCAGTTAGTTTAGGATATGACTAAGTTATTTGGTTTAAACAGGTCTCTTTAAACTTTTTGAAATCACAGAACTTTAATAAGATAGTATATTTGAGTAAAATATAAAAGGCAAATAAAATGATAAAGTGATAGAAGTTTAAGTAAATGCTTTATTTTAAGGCACAGCCTTCTGAAATGGCAACATCAACAACAAATAGATAAATATTTAAGTAACAAGTTTGAAAATGGTGGTTGTAGGAGTTGGAAAAAAGAACTCTGTTTAGATTATGCTTTTCTCTGTCATAAATAAGTATAATTACTTCTCTGTCTATAGGTGGCAACACGCACATTATTCACTTTCTGATATACTATAATTGGTAGCCAAAATATAATTGATAGCAAAAAACAGGGTGGTGAGGATGAAAAAGTAATTAGGAGATTGAATAAGAGAAAGGAATTAGATTTGGAGAGATTAGTCTCAGATAAACAGATTATGAAAAAATCAGATTGAAAAATTCAAAGTCTACTTTACTTGCAAATTATTTCATGGAATCCTACGGCTTCATGAAATAGGAATATGAAAAACTTTGGGATAGGCTCTTTGTAGTCAAGTCAAGGTTTTAGATTTAACTCTTACATAGAGCAGTAATACATACAACTATTTTACAACCATGGATTTCATCCCTCAATCTCGTTAGACACATTACAAATACTAAGAACAGCCAAGAAGGGAGCAGAAATATGCTGAAGACAGGTCAGTATGAATTCAACAGTTCTGTTATGAAAAGAACTCAAAACAAATCCTGGATCTAGTGTATTTGTTGTACTTTTCTCACTTGTAGATCAGTTTATTCATTCATGAATTAATATTCCATTAGAAGATATAATATCTCAGTATATTTGTAGCATATATTTTCCGATATATAAATTGATAAAAATACTAAAACATGTTTATTCTATAGTAGTGGAAGTTATTATCACTGAAAGCCAATGATTTTAGTATTTCCTGAGGAAACCTAGATTTAAATGTGGTTATCTAAAATGTTGGCTACCTATGAATGCCAACATTCTAAACTTCTGATAAAGCATAGAAGTATAAAAGGAGAAATAATATTTCTTAGATATTAAGATGAAACATCAATCTATCATCCCATTTTAAGCAAAAACATGCAATTTCATTCAGTGTACATTAATTGAATACCTACCATTTGTCAGATGGCTCTATTTTGCGTTATAATATCAACACTCACGTTTTTAAAAAATGAAAGGCAAACTGTTTTTCATTTTAATTAAACTTGCATAAAATTTTAATACACAATGTTAGAGTAAGAGAAAAAGTTACCACCAAACATTTATCTTCTTTTAGTTTAAATATATATGGTTACAGGCAGATCTAGGAAGAAAGATTTGATCTACATCCTTTGACAGTCAATTATTTTAATGGGGAAGTTGCTCTTAGTACTGAAAGCTAGACATAGGATGTCACTATTGTTCTAATTAATTGCAGAATAGAAACTTGTTTTTGCAGTAAAAAAGACTTACATAAAAAGAGACAAGTTTGTAAAACACACTCACCTATGCTTTTATAGAAATGTATACTACAATGTTGAGCAGGTTTACAAAAACAAAACAGAATTCAGTGAATTGCTGTACCTCCTTAGTGTTGTTCACAGATGCTATATCTCCTGCAATTCTTGTTGCCTGGCAAGTATAGCTACATAATTTCTAGTATAGAGCACGATGCTTTAGTTTTCTGGTGTAATAGTAATTTCTAGGCTTGGCCTAAGGACACAAATTGAAGTGAACAGAATACTAGTAATTATCCAGTTTATTTACCCAATACAAAGCACTGGTATAGAGCACTGCAGTCCAAACTTCACTTTGTGGATCACATTTTTGAGCTAAATTATCCATCCATTCTTCTGGGATTTATTGACAAGGGATAATTCCCTCCTTTATTGTACTGTGTGGACTCAAGCTTAGAGTACCATTTGGTACACCATGTTGATCAATAACAAATACTAGTCTGATAATAAACACTGAAGAGTTACACTAAATGGTACTCTAAGTTTTGTAAAAGAGCATATTTCTCAAACTGCCTAACTTGCTCATTTATATACGGTAGCAATAATAAATAATACATGCTTTGAAACTGTAAGCTAAATAAGAATCAAGTTTTGGGGATTAGAGCTTAATGTAGATGGGAGAAGTACCACATTTCTTGGGTTTCATTGCTGGAATTTCTGAGACTTGTCTCAAGTTTACTTCCAACTCATGAGACAAATTTATCTCATGACTTGAGGATCCACAGAAAGTTGTTGCTGGCTCTAACTCATAAAGTATGTATAATATTATTCTGGGGGTTTGTGACTGAATTAAAAAAGGAGAGCAAATAATTTAATTGTACTAAGAACTACTACAAAGCATTAGTTTTGCTGGATTTGTGTGAATTCCCATTAGAATACCATGGAAAATCCTTTATATATAATATATCCACAATTATTTAGGGTTGACTTTTTATATTCTCTCTCTTGTAAAAAAGAAAGACATATAAATAATATGGCTGTAAAATACTTCTAACTAAACTGAATACATAAGACTTTGGAGCAATGTAAAAATATTAATTATCATTAAAAGTATTTTTTCTTTTTACTAGTTTACTTTGTATGCTTTTAACATATACTTTCACATATGTATTTTCTAACTGCTCTTAAATCATTTACTTTGTCAAGTGACTTGAATTTCAAGGTTTTTTGGAAGTGAAAACTTTACTTTTAAAATATTTTCCCAAATCACTAATATAATTTTTACCTGCTTTTTATAAATACAATATATTAAATTTGGTGTTTTCAAATGAACTAAATTATGGAACAATTATTTGCTTTTCCAGGGATATATTAAAATGAACTTTAAAGAGTCACCAGGAAATCTTTCTTCATGTTGCTATATATTTGTCTTTGTTTAAGTCTCCTCTCTTGGACTTTCTGTTTTTATATCTTTCTACCTATAAGAAGGCACAAGTCAATCTGTGCCCCTTCCTCTCTGTGTTATTTATTTTCCCTTGTATATATGGCTAGCACCACTTCCCATTTTGCCCCTTCTCTTAAATGCTATTATATAATTGAATTTTAATAATAACTTTTATTCTCTAATTCCCTATTTCTGAATTTAAAGAACAGAGATGTATACTGTTATTTTATATTTTCCTTCTTAAATAAAAATCTGAAATAAAAGCTAGAAGAGTTCTTATTTTGACCTTAGTTATTATCACTAGTGGCCTCTGGTAGAAAAAAAAAGTTGTATAGACTTCTGTAAGGAGGTTTCAAAACAATAGGCATAAAATAAAATTTTGCTTAAAAATAAAATTAAGATGCAATTGATTAAAACATAATTAGCATTTATCAAGATTCTACACATTAAATAACTAACAGTTTTAGTTACTAAGGATGGTACAGAACCAGCTGCCTAACTATACACTGGGGAATCAAGATATAAAGTCTACATTTGGTGGAAAAGGAAAAAATACCTTAAGTATATGTAAAATTGTGAAGGTAATAACAGAGGAACTAAAATAGTGATATCCTTATTAGAAATTGGAAGGAGGATTAAAGGTAAGAGTAGGTAGGAAGAGACCAGGAAGAGAATTATTTGTCTTTACTATTAACACACTTATACTATTTTTAAGTCAGATATAAGTATTTTTTGAGAAACATTTAAAATGGTCATACAGTAGACTCCCTTATCTGTGGAGATAGATTCCAAGACCTCTAATGGATGCATGAAACTGCAATAGTACTGAACTCTATATATATTGTTTTTTCCTATACATACATAACTATGATAAAGTTTAATTTATAAATTAGGTACAGTAAGAGATTAACAATAACTAATAGTAAAATAGAACGATTATAACAATATACTGTGATAAAAGTTATGTGAATGTGTTCTCTCTCCTTAATCAACTTCCTCACCTCTGCCAGAAATGCGGCAGCAGCTTCTTCAGCAGCCTTTCTAGTAATTTTTATATTTTCTGATCTACACCTATTCCTGCATCTGTGTAACCATCCCTTACTAGCAGTAAATGGCTTGGTGTCACTTGTTTCAGAGGATCTCTTGCTGAAGTCTCTGTAGAGGCTCGATATGCTTTCTGGCCCAACACAATGCTGTCAATCAGAACACGTTTTCTGTTCATGTCTCCCACCCACAAATTTTAATGCCTTTCCTACCTTAACTAGTGCTTAGCATGCACTGTGGGCATGACTTTTGCAGTCTGAGGTGTGAAAACTAGCACAGATTTCTTTTTCCTTTGTCACAATTTCACGGATAGAAGACTCCTTCTTACCATAGATCTTAGCAACCTCAGCATACGATTGCTTTTCTTTCCTTATTAAGTTGAGAACTTTCACCTTTTCACTTAAAGGAAGCCCTTTTCAGCTTCTCTTTGCCATATCTGAATTGCCTGCATCAGTACTGTTGTGCTTTGGGGCCATTGTTAAGTAAAATAAGGGTGACTTGAACACAAGCACTGTGATACCACTACACTGTATCTGATAACCCAGACGGCTGCTAAGTGACTAATGGGTGGGTCAAGCTGGACAAAGGGATGATTCACGTCCCAGGCAGGATGTAGCAGGACATAGTGAGAATTCATCATGCGACTCAGAATGGTCCATATTTTAAAACTTATGAATTGTTTATTTCTGGAATCTTCCATTTAATTTTTTTCAAAACTTGGTTGACTGTGAGTAACTAAAACTGCAGAAATCAAAACCGTGGTTAATCAGGGCCCTGTAGTAGGTTTCCTGTCTTCACAATTTTAATGCAGAGCACAGTTAAATATTTTAGCTGTTGGTTGAAGACATGTTCTTTATTATACTAAGAAATATTTCTATGCCTAGTATTTTAAAAACAATTTTCAAAGATCAGGAATAATAAAAGAGACTTTGCCCTTTCATATTTGATGGGTATTATTTGGTTTTCTTTTTCTTTTCTTTTTTTTTTTTTTTTTTGCGGTACGTGGGCCTCTCACTGCTGCGGCCTCTCCCATTGCAGAGCACAGGCTCCGGACACGCAGGCTCAGCGGCCATGGCTCATGGGCCCAGCTGCTCCATGGCACGTGGGATCTTCCCGGACCGGGGCACGAACCCGTGTTCCCTGCATCGTCAGGCGGACTCTCAACCACTGAGCCACCAGGGAAGCCCCTGGTTTTCTTTGGGCAAAGACACTTTGCCTTTTCATATTTGATTGGTACCATTTGGTTTTTCTTTTGGGATATACGTAATTATATATTGATAGTTTTCTTAAACCATCATTGTATTTATGAGATAAGTCATGCTTGATCATCATGGATGATCCTTTTAATAGGCTAATGAATTATATTAGCTAATATTTTATTTAGGATCTTTACATCTATATTCTAAATGAGACAGGCTTAGAAAATTCCTTGCTGGATTATTCAAATTTAAGCATTAGGATTATTCTACCTTCTCAAAATGGACTGGATTGTAAACTCTTTTATAATGCCCTGAAGAAATTTACATAATATGGTGTTTATCTACTTTGTAAAGTTAAAAAATATGCAGCGGGTAAAACTGCCTGAATACAAAGGCAATTTTGGAAGTAATTATGGCCATTATTCTTTTTATATTTTCTACTTCTATTTACTTCAATTCTGTTCACTTATATTTTTCCCAGAAAACTTCATTTCATTGAGATTTTTAGTTTTATTCATATACACACCACTTTCATATGCTTAAAAAGGTCCTCTGTAGCAGCTGTGAGAGACTGCCAGTAGACCACAAACATCTGTTTCCCTCTTCTTTTATGGTAATAGAACTGTAGCCAGAGACCTGGCAGCCCAGCTACACTACATTGCTCAGTCTCCCTTGCTCTCACCAAGAATTAGGCTCTTACTAATGTGAGGCGAAGAGGTATGCACCACTTCTAGACTGCCTCCTACTTTTTAACTGGAGATCTAATTTCTGTCATGCCTACAAAACCAATGTCCTGAACAATGGCAGAGCACCCACTAGCCTTAGTCTCTGGATGACTTGTGGAGCACAGCCTGCCCACCTGCCCTGGACTGCCTTACTGAACTGCTGGCACTAGACAGATGATGACTTGTTTTCTCTCTCCTAAATTGATTTAGTGTTCTCATCATTATCTTTGCCAGGAATTGTTCTATTAGTTCCCTTTCTTTTTCTGTTTAATTAATATGTTTTCTTCTTTAAAAAATTATCTCTATTTTCCTTTTTTGTAAAAAAGGTTTTGTTCATTTTCAAAATTCTTAATAGATTAGTAACTGATTTATTTTCTTTTTTTTAAATATAAAGAATATAAAACTGTAAATTTTGCTCTGAATTTACCTTTGATTGCATTTGCAAGGTTTGATGGTAGTGTTCATGATTTTTTTCCTAAATCATCCAATAGTATAATTTCGATTTCCCAAAGAGTTACTGGATATAACTGGAAACCAAAATTATACTGATTAGATGATTTAGAAAAAAACGAGAACACCAATATCAAACCTTGTAGATTTAACCAAAGATATACTTTAATTTACAAATGGTTGGAGGTTTTATTTTCCTTTTTAATTTCTAGCTTTCCCAATTGTGTCCAGGTAAGATATACTGTACAACTTCTGTATTTAGGAATTTGTTGAATAATTTTTTGTGGTCTAATCAATGACCAATTTTCATAATTTCCCAGGGATATTTAATAAAATATCCATGTTCCTGCTCTACATTTTTATCCATTTGCATAATATCTTTATATTATCTCTAATTTTTGTCCTCTTGCTCTTTCAAATATATATAATACCCTATTATTGTTGCTTGTCCATTTCTCCTTTCTTTTTCATGTTTAATAATCACTGCCTTGGATCTATTTTGCCCAAAATTGACATTGCAAACTCAGCTTTTTTGTGTGTTCATATATCAGATCATCTCCCGTCCATTTATTTTTAAACTTTATGCTGTATTTTATCTACCTGTTTCACTTGTTAGCAGAAAAGCACTCTCATATGCATCTAATGAGATGTCCTTTAAAATTAGAAAAAAGAAACTTTTTTTTATCTTAAGCTTTAAAGGTACCAACGTTAAGACAAACAATATCGTTTACGTTTCTTTATGAAAAATGAAGTTAGCTTTCTCTTCCTATTCTACATCTCCCTCTTCCATTTCCTAACCCTTATTATAAACATCTGGAGTTTTAGGTATAAACTTTTTGTTTTTATCGTCTCTGCTTTCAGTAATAATTTTTGACCTCTACATTCAGTTTTACAATTATACTTTCAGTATCAAAAACAACTCCAATTTTGTCTAGTTTTTTTTTCCCTATCAGTTTAAAACAATAACATAACTGTGCTACTCACGAGTTTTAATTTTTATATACTTCTTAGTTGGCTAGAGGATGTATGAATATCATTTTTGAAATCCTTATATGTGCAAATGTCTTTTTTTGACTCTCATCAAAACTATAGACACCACCATTGTCTGGTATTTACTGTTCCAGAGAAGTCTGATGCCATCCTGATTTTTGTTCCTTGGGGTGTAATCTGTTTTTCTCTTCTAAAGATTTGAAGAATGTTTTCTTGATATTTATAATTCCCAAATGTTTCCATTCCGTTTCTAGGTACTGATCTTTAAATTTCTTGCCTAGAGTGAGATGGACCTTTTCAATGATCATACGTAGGTTATTTTTTTCTAATGCTAGAAAGTTGGGGGGAAATCTTTTCAGTTAATAGATGTAAAGTAAAGATCTGGCAAACCTTAAAGGGTCATTCTTTGCAAATGTTTTTAGCAACTAAGTAAATAGTTATGATATTATTGATAACTTGGGAAATATGCTTAGGAATCTTGATAGGACAGGATTTTAATAGGTTATTAGTGGCATGGGAACCTGGTTGGTACACTTGTAGAAAGCACACTTCATGTATATATCATGTGCTATAAAAAAATTAATAAATTTTAACTAAGTAATCCTTCTGTTCAGACACTATCCAAATATAAATTCTGAACTATGAGAAAAACAGTATGCATAAAATATGTTCACTGTCATATATTTATAGTAAGAAATATTCGAGGTAACCCCCAAATTCAGCAATAATATAATATTTCTATAAATTGTAGCACATATAAAACATATATGTGTTTAAACATGATAGAACGTGTTTCAACTATTAAAAATCGTAGTTACAGGTGGAATTATTTGGGAAACATAGGAGTTTATTTATGATACAGTGCTATGTAAAACATGCCAAATATAGAATTGGGTGTATGATTATAATTACGGAAATGGTAAAAAATAATCTACCAAAGATGGTGGGTGGATACATAAAATTAACTGTTAGAATGATATAACTGATTGATTTTTTAATAAAACATTCACACACTTTCTGAAGTTTCATATTTCTAATATAAATAAAAATTATTATAGATTAAAAATACACACTGCTAGTTTTGTCAATAGCTATAAAACAAGACCAAATGCTAACTTAAGACAAACCTAATCCCTAAAATTTAAGGTTAAATAAAATGCAAGTATTTCTAACTTAAAAAAAGAACTCTTATTTTAATAAGACATGAAACATTTTAATTTTCAGACCATGAAGAACCAGTTTTTCTGTTTTGGAAAGTTAGATCCTAGAAGTAATCTAAAAATCACTTTCATTAATCCTGGGCATTTATTAGCATTGTCTTCACAAGTTCATTTTTAGAGCCAGAGCCACATGCTTCTACCCTAGCCCACTCCACTCAGTCACCCTCTTAGAGTCCAGAGAACCAGCATCACTGACTATTGTGTACTTTTTAGGCTTGTTTTAGAAATATTCTATATGTGCTTTCACAAAAACAATTATCCAGAGTATAGTATTCAACCCTTTAGGCTTCCAAAACAGGGACAGACCCAGAAAGAGCATTAAAAACAAAATTAAAAGTAGCCCCTGAGCGCCTAGAAACATAAAGTGTAAAAGAGTTGATCTAAGTATTACAGCTTGATGTTTGCCATGCAGCAGAAAAAGAGTGCTTTGATTGGCTGGTAAATTCTACAAAATGTTAACTTTTTCATATGAAAGCCAAGAAGCGTGGGAATTATGACAGGCAGCAGAAGCGAAGCAGCTACAGGTGCTAAAAAATGTTTCAAATGCAAGAGAAATGCAAAAAGACCCTGATAAACACAGTGATTATTTCATTCCTAAAGAATACTTTAGCAGGCAGCCTTTAATTTAGTTGTTGATTTTCAAAACAGCAGTTTCATGGTTCAGAAATCAGGTTCCCTGAATTCTCCACTCAGCTTTAATCAGAAAAGGTAGATTATAAGAAAAAGGGCTAACAAATTGGTAGATTTAGTTAGGTGAGGGGTATTTGGTGTTCATTGTACTATTTTAAAACTCTCCTATAGGTTTGAAAATTTTCAAAATAACATGTAGAAAAAAATATAATTGAAATAAGCTAATGAAATTAGGCTCCAATCTGCAGTAATGTAGAGAAAAATTCAGCTTAAACAAGTGCTAAGACTGTACTTCCCAAGATGAATTTAGGGACTCTGCACTACCACATGAACTCTTCTCCACCTCCGTATTTTCAATAAATTAAATTTAAAAAGAAAAAAGAAAGAAAGAAAGAAAAAGGGCTGACATAAAGAATTTGCTCTGGGACAATTAAGTTCTAGGTGATATCTTCACTTCTGTACATGCATCCCAAATATTAGGTACCTACTATGTTCTAAGATGCACAGATTCATTCTGATCACAAAGAATTTTGAAGCTAGTGCAATTACTCCTCAAAATTATGAGTTACTAAGGAAACTCATATAAATAGCATATAAAATTTTCTGTTTAAAAATGAAACAAAATGGGGATATTTAAGACACCATTTTTAGCATTCATATAAGTTCAGGGATCAAGAAGCACTTACTGTCTTCATATGAATTTCAGAGGTTGGGCAAATTGTTATTACAGCATTAAGCCTGCATTATGGCCACAAAGTCAAACTATAGGCCTATCTGTGAGCTTTTCCATTAAACACCCTCTCCTCACCCCAATCCACAAACTAACATTTTAGTCAAACATTTAATAAAAATAACCTTAAACAGTATTTCATAATACCATAGTTTAAAGGAAAAACAAGGAAAAGTTGTTAGAAATACTAGTGTTGTTACCCTCTTTCACAAGTTTTTAACAGTTATAGATTCTAGTCATTGCCCTACTTTTTCCTTTTTGACCTCAAAGATGGAAGCCTTTGTCTCTTTTCTACACTATTGATTCAGTATAAAAATCCCTAAGCTTCTAGTTGTTTGGGGTCTAGATATTCTTATTGGTAAGAGAAACTGGATAATCAGAATCATCCCTTGGGAAAAAATTGTTTTCCTCTGTGGTAGGCAGAATAGCCCCCCAAAGATATCCATGCCCTAATCCCTGGAGCCTGTGAATGTGGTGGTCTCTAGAATCTGAGAGCAGCCTCTGGCCGACTCCTACAACCACAAGGAACTGAATTCTACCAGCAACCTACATAAGTCTGAAAGTGGATTCTTCTCAGAGCCTTCTAGGAAGAACCCAGCAGGCCCAGACCTTGATTTCAGCCTGGTGAGACCTAGAGGAGAGAAAACAGCTTAGTCAACCCAGACTTCTGACCTACAGAACTGTGAGATAATAAACTTTTAAGCTGCTAAATTTGTGGCAGTTTGTTAAGTTAGCAATAGAAAACTAATACACCCCTCCCCCAAAATTACTATTTCATTTTGAAGAACATTTTCCATGGGGCATCTAGAAACTAGGGAACTCTATGTGTCCTTAGAGGTTATTGTACTTGCCCTGTTGCACAGTGCTTGTTTGCAAATACTATGATTTTGATTAAATCAACTGTCCTTCTGATTAAAAATAAACAAAAGTATCTCCCAGGTTTAACAAAGCTTACTTTTGTGGTATTCTTGGTCTCACAGATCTCACAAAATTTCCCTTCCACAGTTAAGAGTAGGGAAGCATAGTGAGAAGAATGGCACATGAAGCATCTTTTCTTCAGCTACAACTGCCTGCCGGGACTCTAACTCTGCCTTCTTCTTATCCACAAAGGAATAACTCCTTAACTATTAACTGAAGGCTCCACCAATCCCATCTAGATTCCAGCCAAGCTAGCTCCTAGGATAGGGAGAATACAAAGAGAACTGAAACCATAGTTTAGGATTCACCATCATGTCAACTTTTCTAATGGTCCCTGACCCAGTACACTGATTCAAAGAAACTAGGATCCAGCTTCAATCCTTGTACCAGAAAAAGGTCCATTTCTTACTTCCTTTTGCTGGGCTTTCAGTCCCAGTTCCCATCTAATTAGCATCTCATTGCCTTAGAAACAAGAGGAAAACATTCTATTGAGTTTTTTCCTCATATTAATTCTGAGGAAGTACATTCTGCCACTGGACTTCCATTTCCACAGTCGAGTCATCAGTATTTGCAGTTGGATTCCCTTGACACCAACAGTTCATCCGTCTAGATCTCTACTCGTTATTTCTTGCCATGCCCCCTCCCCTACCCCCATGCATAGCTTTTTGCACCTGCAGAATATTCCCATTACTCATTCTCTAGTATCCTAATGATGACCATTTGCACATATCTAAGCCTGTTACCTCCTATCAGTCTCTAAGACCTCCAAGGCACATCTACTAACCTGTCCTGACCTCCTCTCAATGGTCTGCTGTACACCCTCTCTCAATTGTTTCCTCTGTCATCTTACAATGGCTTTGTCTTAGAATCCAAGGCACGCTTATTCTGATTGCATGACCAAAGAAACTCTATTTAAGAAGTTCTTTTTTAAAACTTTGTCATAGAACAAATTACAGTCATGGAAGTATAGCTCTGTATCAATAGCAAGAATCATTGTAATTTTTGTTTGTGTATTTAATTTTTCCAGGGAGAAGATAACCATTATATACTCATCTTTTAAAAAGTCACATCCCTTATGAGTCAGTTAAAAAGTTTACACAAAAAAGGCACACCTTCTCTGAAATATCTTTTTCTCTTTTGTAATTTACAGCTTCTATAGGAAGAAATTTAAAGTCAGTAATTCTGAGTTTTTTCCTTTAACAGCATTGTTAGCATGGACCTGAAACAATATACACCTAATACAACAAATTTCTAAATGTTCTTAAATTTTACCTAGAATGAACAGTTCAAATATGCTTAAGCAGAAATTTTAATAGGTGTAAAAAAAGGAAATTTAAATTATTTCACTGCATCACAATATTTTAGGATGATTTCCATACAAAGATTAATTTTTAAAGCTTCAACATTTATCTCATATCCTCAAAAGTTGTTACTATGAATAAAAAGAGAACTTGAAAGTAACTTGAACAGAAATATTGTTTAGTTTTAAAAGGTGTTAGTTACTGTTTTCTTGAAAGTGGCATAACAGATGGATTATAAAAGTCACAAAATGAAAATAATAATAAGATAATAAATGAAAATATTTGTTTATATTGCCCCTAGAAACAGGGGCTAAGCCACTGAACCAGTTTTCTAAATCTTTATTAATATAAAGTATAACTTGGCTTAATTCTGCCACTGGGTTTGGAGGTATTTAATTGCGGCCACAGGCAAAACAACATGTTAGCACGTATAAACATACAGGTTAAGGGATACCTGCAAAGGGTGCTTTTATATCTGTGTAATGTTTTGGTAGGGAGATAATCTAAAAAATACCTATCAAAGATTCTAAAAATAGTACCTATAGGGCTTCCCTGGTGGTGCAGCAGTTGAGAGTCCGCCTGCCGATGCAGGGGACACGGGTTTGTGCCCCGGTCCGGGAGGATCCCACATGCTGCGGAGCAGCTGGGCCCGTGAGCCATGGCGGCTGAGCCTGCGCGTCCGGAGCCTGTGCTCCGCAACGGGAGAGGCCACAACAGTGAGAGGCCCGTGTACCGCAAAAAAAAAAAAAGTACCTATATACAGTTAATTAGACTAAAAAATGAGAAATTCAGCAAATAACTGGTACTCTCTACTAAAACAGGGAAACAAAGGTAAAGAAAATCATGCTAAAGATTTGCTTTAATTTAAAAAGTAAATCTCATGGGACAGTGGTTAAGATACATTTGGCCAAACTTGATCTACCATTGTTTTCTAACCTTCAACTGCAATGCTCTACAGTAATCACTGATGCTCACTGATATAAAATATGTAAGATATTTAGTTATCAGAAAAGGATGGTTAAGTACAGTTTCAACATAAAGAGCTAGTGTGACTTCTTTTAAAAATAAAAATACGAAATCTTACATTACAAAGTGGTAGTAGGCTCTAGAGTATGCCAACACCCCTCAAAACATCTGAAATTCCTTTTAGGGAACTGTGTGCCTTCAGACACTGTACCACATTCTTTTGGATACTCTCAAGATAAGAAATTTTTATCCTTAAACAAGATAAAATTTGCTTTTTGGAAGCAGGCAAAATTCATTTGATATAGTGTTTTGTAAATAGTGGTTAATAAGGATTAAAAAATTTGAATTAAAAATTTTTAATAGCCCTTCCACATAAAATGGCTTTGAATTCAATTGCAAAAATTTGAAGTGTTTAAAGTGATGACATGATTGAGACGTTTTAGGTTTATTTGTATTTTTTAAATCAATTTTTTGACCTCATAATTTTCACTCATTAGTGCACTTGTTATCCAACAAATATTTGTGCCCACTACATGTCTGATACTATACCAAGTAGACCTTGTTCTTGTTCCTAGGAGCTTATGATCTTAGAGGGGGAAACAGGCAATTACACACATATTTATTTACCAGAGTGATAAATGCTAGAAAAAGAAAGGAGGAGATGTACTTAAGAGGATTATAGAACATTTCCTAGAAGTAAAATTTAAGCAGAGAGCTGAAGAAAGTGTTGGTGATCAAGGGGCAAAAAAGAGAACAAAGTGAGAGAGTGGCATGGACTTATATACAATACCAAATGTAAAATACATAGCTAGTGGGAAGCAGCCGCATAGGACAGGGAGATCAGCTCGGTGCTTTGTGACCACCTAGAGGGGTGGGATAGGGAGGGTGGGAGAGAGATGCAAGAGGGACGGGATATGGGGATATATGTATACGTATAGCTGATTCACTTTGTTATACAGCAGAAACTAACACACCATTGTAAAGCAATTATACTCCAATAAAGATGTTAAAAAAAAAAGTGAGGCAGCAGAATTAAATTATTACAAACTAAAAGAATTAAAAAGTAAAGACCTTAGGGTGGGCAGGGTAGTGACAGAGTATAAGAAATATTAAGGAAGGTCAGTGTGGCTGAATCAGTGATTCCAATGTGTGGTATGAGAGATGAATTTAACTTTATCATAGGACCAATACAAAGTCAACAAAGTGTTTTGAGAAAGAAGCATATGATCATCAGATCTATTGTTTTAAATAGGTAACTCTGATAGCTCCCTTGAGAAAATGAAATAGAGGGGGTAAGAGAAGATTCCTTCTGAAGTAGCATAGTGATATGTTGAGGTGTTTGGGCAGCAGTGGAGAAGAAATGTGAATGGATTCAAAATGTTTTAGGGCTTCCCTGGTGGCTCAGTGGTTGGGAGTCCGCCTGCCGATTCAGGGGACACGGGTTCATGCCTGGTCCGGGAAGATCCCACATGCTGCGGAGCGGCTGGGCCCGTGAGCCATGGCCGCTGAGCCTGCGCGTCCGGAGCCTGTGCTCCGCAACGGGAGAGGACACAACAGTGAGAGGCCCGCGTACGGCAAAAAAAAAAAAAAAAAAAAATGTTTTAAGGTAAAAAAGTGTCAGGATTGATGAAGGCCAACAGAACAGGAGTAAGGAAGTAGGACATGTCATGGATGACCCAGATTTCTGGCATAAGCATCGCTAGGATGCAACGAGATAGGTAGCATTGGATGTGCATCAGATTTGGAGGGAAGAGTGCAAGGAGGGGAGGGGAGAAGCATCCGTTCAATTTAGAACGTGTAAGATATTCAGCAAGAACATTTATTTACTAACAACTGGGCCCTTAGGGAGTACTTCCAAAAAGGAAATTCCACACCCCCTAACTACTTTAACAATCTTACTGACCTTGAATTTTAAACCCACTTCTTTTCATTTAAGTCCTTCTTTTCCATTTTTCTTACATCACAGAGAAAACAACTGACCACTACCTTAGGCATGTACTTATAGCAATATATACCTTCATTAGCAAATGATGAATAAGAATTTATGGTTTCTGTAACTCTTACATAAATTCTCTTGTAGTACCAACCATATTACATTGAGATTTTCTCTGTTCAGTGTGAAAATACTTAGCCCTATATGGTCAGACCTATTTTCCTCTCTTGTATACTCAGCGCTGAGCTGTGCCTGGAGTGTGGTCAGTAAAAAATGGCTGAACTGAATCCATGCTATTATGATGACATGCTTTGTTCTGGCTAAAGTAAGTGTTATGTCATTTACAGAATTAATAAATATCTTAAATCGAAACTAGCCCATGTTCTTTTATGTCAAGCAAGCATATCAAGTTCCTGGAAGACAAGTTGACAGAAGTCAATGTAGCTGGTACTTGCTTTGCTATTTTCTAAATAGGCTTGGACAGTTTTAAAGGACACTGAAGTGAAATAAATTATACAATCTTCATGTTAGCATTCACTATAGGTGATGAACATGAATCAATGGTGCTATTACATGGGAAATGTCAACTTATTTTTAGCATCATTTCATCTGAATAGTAATTTGACTACTGTAAGATGACCACATAATTCATTTTCAAGATCAAGTTCTAATATATGGTTGCCAATCACATATCGCCATTAAGTTAACTTCATTTTAAACACCATTTTGAAAATGGATCCATAAAATAACCATTTATTTCATTGTAAAATCACTTGGTGATTACTCAACTAGATAAGACTAGATGTTTTGTCTAAAAATAAAAAGCATCAGTAGATAAAAAGAGGATCTAAAGAATAAAAGGAATGATTTACAAGCAAGTTATAATGATCCTTAATGCATCTAGCAGTATATTTTTAAAATACATGTAGCAAAACGGGATTACAAAATTACAAATCCATCATCACAGTGAGAGATTAAGAGACCTCTCAGAAACTGATATATTTAAACAAACTAAAACTTAGATTTGACCATAATTAACAAGCTTGATTTAATGGACGCCCAGCGCCCACAGATAGAAAATATATTTTTTTCCAAACACTCTTAGGATATTCATAAAAAATTGATCATAAACTAGGCCACAAAGAGGCATAAAAAAGCCAAGAATATATATGATATAGATTATATTCTTTGAACACAATGCAATAAAATTTGAAATAAAACTTATTATTCCAAACTGTATACTTTTAGAAACTGAAAATACATACTTCTAAATATATAAAATCACAATGGAAAATTGTTTAGATTTGAACTACAAAAGCCCTCCATATCAAAACTTGCAAGGTATAGTTAAAGCAGTACTTAGAGAAAGTTCATAGCTTAAATATATATATTAGGTGATGGGAAAGGGTATAGAAATATTAGATGTTTTAGATTTATCACTGCACAGTAATAAATATAGGGAACTTATTTTTGCTCCATTTGAAATTTACAAACATATTTATTATGTTTCTTTTTTGTGTGTGTGTGTACGGTACGCGAGCCTCTCACTGTTGCGGCCTCTCGCGTTGCGGAACACAGGCTCCGGACGCGCAGGCTCAGTGGCCATGGCTCACGGGCCTAGCCGCTCCGCGGCATGTGGCATCTTCCTGAACCGGGGCACGAACCCGTGTCCCCTGCATCGGCAGGCGTACTCTCAACCACTGCGCCACCAGGGAAGCCCATATTATGTTTCTATTTTAGACTTGAAAGATGTAGTTGAGTAAAGTGGAATGTAAGATTCTATTCTTAAGCTTATTGTAGAAAGAAAAAGTAAGAAATAATTATTTAATAGTGTAAGGTAATGCATATAATCAAGTATAATATGTAATGGTAAAAACATAGCTATGGGGTAAAACCAACTATATTGTGTGCATTCTAACCCCTGAAATTGCATTGAAGTGGAAAGTAAAGAGAGATATAAGGAAACAAATACCATTCAGGTTGGGGAAGAAGTTTTCATAAACTGTATTGTATTTCATTGCCTTGGCAAAATATTACATATTGCTTATATGTTTGTGAGAAACATGGGTATTCACACCTAAGTTGAGGTACCACCACCTATCCCCCCCACACTAACTCCCTGATGCAGCTCTGATAATGTGATCCCCAGAGAAGTCTCAGTCCTTTTTGCAATATCCAGGAGACCAGTATCTCACCAAAGGCACAGGTAATTCAGAACACAGCTTATTATAAGTGCTATAGGAACTCACATTAAGAGGAAAACAACCAACCATTGGATTAACTTCACGGAAGATAATCATGGTTAAGCTGCATCTTGAAGGAAAGTTAATTGATAGAAAGGAATAAGAGTAAATAAATAAAAATTCAGCCCAGAATAAGAACATGGAACAATGCACAAAGGAAGCAATGAACTACAGAGAAACTACAGAAGATAGGAAATTAGTCCCTCTGGTAATTAGGGGGAAAAGGAGTTGTATATATGAGCTAGGACCAGTTGCTGGGAATTCTGGGAAATATATCAAGATATATTTGATTTAATGAGTAACAGAGAGTTATTATATGTCTCAAAGATATGAAGCAACTCAGTAACATGATGATAGTGATATTTCTTTGGCAGTAAAAAGAGGAAAGAAAAACGAGTTAAAACTGAAAGCAGTGACACCAGTATTTAAAATAATCCAGGTTTTGGGACTTCCCTGGTGGCGCAGTAATTAAGAATCTGCCTGCCAATGCAGGGGACATGGTTTTGAGCCCTGGTCTGGGAAGATGCCACATGCTGCGGAGCAACTAAGTCCATGTGCCACAACTACTGAGCCTGTGCTCTAGAGCCCGTGAGCCACAACTACTCAAGCCTGAGCACCTAGAGCCCATGCTCCACGACAAGAGAAGCCCCCGCTTGCCACAACTAGAGAAAGCCTGCGCGTAGCAATGAAGACCCAACACAGACAAAAATAAATAAATTTATAAAAAAATAAAATTATCCAGGTTTTCAGTTGGAAAAGTGGATGGCAGAAATGGTGATACAAAGGAATGAACACAGAAGAGAAGGCAGGAGAGAAACAATCAATTCAGGTTTCAGACAATATAGTACTACGGTTAAAAAAACAAAACAGAAGAACATGGATCCTGTGTGACACTGGTCAGTTACTGAAACTCTCAGAGCAATGGTTCCTACTTCAGAAAAAGTGCATAATAATAGTACCTATCATATAGATTTGTTGGAGGAATAATGAGTTAATGCATATAAAGCAGTTAAAATGATACCTGGCACAAAGTAAGGGATCAGTAAATTTTAGCTATTGTTTCTCTCATTATTTATTTCTAGTTTGAGTTGACATACAAGTAGAGGTGTTTGAGAGTCCAGTGGGAAAACACACAACTGTAACATGGATGAAAGAACAAAGCTGGATAAATATCTTTGGTATTTTTCCCATCCTCATTCCATTGCCATTGTCAAAATTAAGTCTTCCCTCATCTTTTATAAAAGACTGTTACAATAGCCCCGTTTCTCTCCTGTTCCTTTCCCTTAGGTCCACATTTAAGGCTGCCAATAATCACCTTTTTATAAGAACAGATGTGCTCCTATCAATTCTTCATAAGAAAACCTTAAAAAAAAAAAAAAGAAGGTACCTCATGTCCTATAGGAGAAAGCCAATTACTTGGCATAGTGTAATGTATAAGTTACTATAATCATTTGAGTGTTTTTCTCTCATTTGAGTCAAAAAGTTCTCAGTTAAAGGAGCTTTGCCTTATCAATCACTAAATCTCCTGTGCCTAGGTGCACAGAAAGTGTTAAAGATATGTTCACTAAAAGCTACATAAATATATATAATGGTAATTTTATGGTGCTAAGCAAATATTGGCAAATATAGGCTCTCAAAAAAGAATTTTGAGGGAATAAACCAGAAAGGTTTAGAAGGCAAGAGAGGAGACAATTTCAAGTGGAATATTAAAAATGTTGAATGACACATTGATTAAAAGTTTTAGGAAAGGAAAAGATACTGATTTTCACTTCAATTAAGACAACTAATTATGAACTTATATATCAAACACTGCAAATATAACTAAGACATGATTACAGCTCTAAAGGAATAAATATAGTGTAAAGTGGGAACTAGACACACTAATAAGAGAGAAATTCACAAAGAGTTCATCTGGGGAGTTTAGAGAAGTCTTCTTGGAAATTATTATTCTGGAGCTTAGTGTTGAAGTAAGTAAGAATTAACAAGGCAAAGAAATATAATTACAGTTAGGTTGTAGTGTGAAAGCTATATAGTACAAGGTGTGAAGAAGGAAGGAAGTTGCTAGGAAATACAGGTAGTAGCTAAAGACTACTCATTTAAAAATCTTAGCTAAGAAGGACAGTTCAGAAATCATAAGGTAGTTTAAAGGAACAAGACAGTGAACTGGAGGTTTTATTTAGATGGGGAAAGTGCAAGAAAATGATAAATCAGGAGAGCAGGACCTCTAAGAGACGAAGAAATGAAATTTAAAGCATAGTTTAGAAAGGGAAGAAGTACCTCTCTTCTGAGACAGCAAGGAAGGACAAGATTATCATCATCTACTGGTAAAGAAAGTAGAAATTAGTTGAGGTGAAAGCAGTATATCATGACGTTCATTCCAGATGGTCTTGGTCCATCTTGGTCTTCTCTGTCAAAAAGGATATGAAGTTATCGGCTATTTTGAGAGAAGCTGAAATTGAGCACATTTGGAAAGGAGCTATTTGAAACAGTTGCTATAAAAAGTAAGCTGTCAACTAATGAGTGAAGAGTAGTATTTCCAGGAGTATAGAGGGCCAAGATTATGTTGGGAATGTACATCTGAAAGGACAAAGTCTCTTTGATAAAAAGAATGTTCCTTAATACAAGGGAAGAAGTGATAATACAAAGACAAATCTGAAAAATTAATAGGGAACTCTATAAAGTAGTACTCATTAATTTTTGCTTTAAAATGACATCTTCAAACTACAACCTTCCTAGTTCAAAATTCTGGTAATTGATTAATCAATGATGTGCACAGTCCAAATCAGCAATAATTTTCTAAGTTTGAGCTTTTTTTTCTTAAGGAAAAGCATATTTCAGATATTGTAACCTCTAGAGCATCACTAAAAAAAGTAAAATAAAGAAGTATACCTAACAGTGGAGATAAAATGGAATATCAAAAAGTAAATACTAAAAAAATCAGAAAAAAAGTCAAATGTAAAGGAAAAGAAGGACAAAGATTAGATGGGACAAATAGAAAACAAGATAGTAGACAACCCCAAAATACAGATCATTACACTAAATGTAAGTGGTCTAAACACTGCAATGAAAAGACATAGATTTCAGAGTGGGTAATAAAACAAGATCTGAACATGCTATTCCAAGAAACACACTTTATATATAAAGATACATATAAGTTAAAAGTAAAGGCATAGAAAAGGACTAACCTTCAAAGATTGTAAGAAAGCTGGAGTATCTATATAAATATCAGATAGATTAGACTTCAGCACAAGGAATATCAGAGATAAAGAGGAACAGTTTTATAATAATAAGAGTAAATGGACCAAAAAGACAAAACAATCCTAAAGGTACAAGCACCTAGTTAATGAGCTTCAAAATGCAAGAAACAAAGATTGTCAGAACTGAAAAGAGAAATAGACAAGCTCACAATTATAGGTAGAAATTTTAACATTTCTCAATGTTTGATAGAATAGGTACAGAGAAAATCAGTAGGGCTATAAAGGAATAGAATAAATCTGTAAGTCTACTAAATTTAATTGAATATAAAATACTACACTCAACAATAGTAGAATACATATTCTTTTCAATGTGTACTCTTGAAGCATTCACCAAAATAGACCATATGCTGGGCCATAAAACAAGTCTCAATAAATTTGAAAAGAAAACATACAACATATGTTATCTGACAGCAATGAAATTGAATTAGTAATTAAAAACAAAAAGTTATTTAAAAAAACTCCATACATTTAGAAATTAATATTCTTCTAAATAATATAAGCATAAAAGAAGAAATTACATGAGAAATTAGAAAATACTTTATACTGATTGATAATAAAAATATAATATATACAAATTTGTGGATGTAGCTAAAGCAGTGCTATAGAGTTAATGTATTCATTAAATATTAAATAAGAAAAGAAGATTTAAAATCAATGACCAGGGCTTCCCTGGTGGCGCAGTGGTTGAGAATCTGCCAGCCAATGTGGTGGACACGGGTTCGAGCCCTAGTCTGGGAGGATCCCACATGCCGCGGAGTAACTAGGCCCGTGCACCACAGCTACTGAGCCTGCGCGTCTGGAGCCTGTGCTCCACAACAGGAGAGGCCACGACAGTGAGAAGCCCGCGCACCACAATGAAGAGTGGCCCCCGCTCGCTGCAACTAGAGAAAGCCCTCGCACAGAAATGAAGACCCAACACAGCCAAAGATAAATAAGTAAATAAATAAATTTAAAATCAATGACCAAAACTTCCATGCTAAAAAGCTAGAGAAACAAGGGCAAATTAATGCCAAAGTATGCAGAGGAAGGAAACAGTGAAGGCAAAAGCAGAAATCAATAAAGTAGAATATTTTTTAAAAGAAAATATAACCAAAAGCAGGTTCTTTGAAAATTCAATAAAATTGATAAACCAGACTCAAGAAAGTAGAGAAGACATAAGTCACCCTTACCAAAGTATAGTAATAGTTATCTTACTGACATGAAAAGGGAATATTATGAATAACTGTATGCCAATAAATTTGATAACATAGAAGAAATGAACAAACACCTTGAGAGAAAAAAAATGACCACAACTGACCTTAAAAAAAATAGAAAATCTAAGTATCTCTACATCTAATACATAAACTGAATTCTTAAAAACATTTCCACCAACAAAATTCTAGACCTGCATAAAAAGATCAAGTACAGGGCTTCCCTGGTGGCGCAGTGGTTGAGAGTCGGCCTGTCGATGCAGGGGACGCGGGTTCGTGCCCCGGTCCGGGAGGATCCCACATGCCGCGGAGCGGCTGGGCCCGTGAGCCATGGCCGCTGGGCCTGCTCGTCCGGAGCCTGTGCTCCGCAACGGGAGAGGCCACAGCGGTGAGAGACCCACGTACCGCAAAAAAAAAAAAAAAAAAAAAGATCAAGTACACAGGAGGCTTCCAAAAAGTACCTAGAATAAATAAATTTAGTATGATCAAAGGATATAAGGTCAATATACAAAAACTGATTAAATTTCAATATGCTATGAACTGATAATCGCAAAATAAAATTTTAAAAACATCAACAATTACATCAAAAAAATAAGTACTTAGGATAAACAGAACAAAATAGGTTTAAGATCTGTACAGTGAAAACTACAAAATACTGCTCAGAGAAATTGAAAACTTAAAGAGATGTGACATGTTCATGGAATAGAAGACTCTATATTTTCAAGATATCAATTTACCCCAAATTGAGCTATAGATGCAATCCCAAATCAAAACCACAGCAGGTTTTTTATGTAAAATTGATGGGTTAATTCTAAAGTTTATACGGAAATGTAAAAAAATTAGAATAGCCAAAGAAATTGGGGGTGGGGGGGAGAACAAAGTTAGAAGACTCACACTAAGTGATTTCAAGACTCCCTATATAGCTACAGTAATCAAGATGATGTGGTATTGTGTAAGAACAGATATTTAGATCAACTGGACAAAACAGAGGCCAGAAATAGCTTCAAAGTTGAATGGTAATTTGCTTTCTGACAAAGATGCCAAAGTAGCTCAATAGGGGAAGGACAGTCTTCAACAAATTTTGAGTAATTAATCTTAAACTCTCTTTACCTCAGTTTCTTCATTTAAAAAGTAGGAATAACTAAGAGTATCCATCTCAATTATGCTAGTTTTAATGAAAATTAAATGATTTACTATATGAAGTGCTTGGACTGTTGGGCCTGGCACATATTAAATGTTCATCTAGTCAATAAATTTGTATCTTTAAGTGGAAAGTAGGTGGGAAAACTACAAAAATTGCCAAAAAAATGATTCTAGGATGACACTTTTACATGAAATAAAAATTAAGGCAAACATGAAATTTTGTTTCTTTGTAAGATTTAGAAAATTGTCTTAATTTTTGTGTGTGTCTGTTGTTGGGGTTCTTTGCCACTGTTATCTTTTTATTGAAGTATAATTAATTTACAGTATTATATTATTTTCAGATGTACAGTACAGTGATTCAGCATTTTTACAGATACTAATTATTAGTTATTAATAACTAATAATGTATTGCATTAATATACTCCATTATTAGTTATTACAAGATAATGGCTATAATTCCCTGTGCTATACAATATATCCTTGTTGCTTATCTATTTTATACATAGTTTTATTTCTTAATCCCATTTTACTAATTTGTCCCTTCTCCCTTCCCTCTCCCCTTTGGTAACTACAAGTTTGTTTTGTATACCTGTGAGTCTCTTTCGGTTCTGCATATATATATTCATTTTTATTGTTTTTTAGATTCCCCATATAAGTGCTATCATACATAGTTGTCTTTCTCTGTCTGACTTATTACACTAACCATAATATTCTCTAGGTCCATCCACATTGCTGCAAGTGGCAGAATTTCATTCATTTTTATGACTAAGTAAGAACTGTCTTAATTTTTAAAGCTTTACCTATGTGTTTAATTCTAACACAGGACAGGAAAAACTATCTTATTTTCAAAAATTGTGGTATTATTGTAGCACTGATATCTGTTCTAGAAAAGATTAGATTCATTTTCTGAAAGGAATTTTTAAAAATTGAAAATTTTCAATTGTCAACTTTCTCTAAAGAAATGATGGGTTGAAATTAATATCTTGAACATGTTCCAGTCTCACTGGGCTTTGCTGACTTTATTTGTTAATAAATAAATCAAAGTTGTATTATGAAATTTTTAAGATCAACACCTACATGTTATTTACCCAAAAATATTCTTAACTATCAATGTATTTATTTCTCTTTTCACTGAAGGTTGGATAAAGGACAATGCTGATGAGATCTACGTTTTCAGAAACTAGGCCATAAATGACATCATTAACTCTAGGCAGATATTTTGAAATGTCAGTGACCACCATGAGAATCAGGAGGCAGCCTATTTAGGGATTAAAATTTAGGGATAAATTAGGAGTTTGGGATTAACAGATAGATACTAGTATATATAAAACAGATAAACAACAAGGACCTACTGTATAGCACAGGGAACTATATTCGGGATATTGTAATAACCTATAATGGAAAAGAATTTAAAAAGAATATATACATATATATAATATATAAATGTTATATGTATAACTGAATCACTTTGCTGTACATCTGAAACTAACAGAACATTGTATATCAACTATACTTCAATAATAAAAAATCATCATCACTACTTATATGACTCAAAAAGCAGGGCATTGAGTCCTTTCAATATCAAGGGTTATATGTGTTTGTTCTCTTCAATTTTACATGCTTTATTCTAAAAATAGTAGGAATTCAATAAGTATTCGGTGGATGGAAGAATAAATGAACATATTTTATGGCTTATCATATCTATCCTTCAGAACAGATGATGTGTACCTGAGAAGAATGGATTTTTTCCTTTTGTTGGTTGGAATGTCCTATATATACACCTCAGGTTAATCTGGCCTAAAGTATGGTTAATGTAAACATTTCCTTATTTTTCAACTGCATCTATCTGTTGCTGAAAGAGGAATACTGAAATCCTCTACTATTAGTATTTGATATATTTAGGTGCTCCAATATTGGGTGTACATATATTTATGACTGTTATGTCTTCTTGATGAGTTGAGCCTTTTGTGAGTAAATAATGACCTCCTTTGTCTCTTGTTACATTTTTGGTTTAAAGTCTATTTTCTCTGATATAAGTAGAGCTACCCCTGTACTCTTTTGGTTTCCACTTACATGGATTATCTTTATCCATCCCTTCACTTTGAGCTTGTGCGTGTTCTTGAAGCTGAAGTGAGTCTCTTGTAGGCAGCATATAGTTGGGTCTTGTTTTTTTTTTTTATCCATCCAGCCGCCCTGCCTTTTGATTAGAGAATTTATCCATTTACATTTAGAGTAATTATTGATACGTAAGGACTTACTATTGCCATCATATTAATTCTTTTCTGGCTGTTTTGTAGCTTCCTTGTTCCTTTTTGACTCTTGCTGTACTCTTTTGTGAGTTGGTGATTTTCCATGGTGGTATCCTCTGATTCCCTTGTCTTTATTTTTTGTGAGTCTACTATAGTTTTTTGCTTTGTGGTTACAACTGACTTATATGAAACATCTTATACATATAACAATCTATTTATGCTGATTCAAAACTCTATCCTTTTATTCCCCCCCTTTCTGTTTTTAATGTCACAATTTGCTTCTTTTTATACTGTGTATTCATTAACAAATTATAGTAGCTATGATTATTTTTATACTCTTGTACTTCAACCTTTATACCAGAGTCAAATGGTTAACATATCAATTACAGTATTAGAATTTTCTGAATTTGCCTCTCTATATCTATATCCCTTTATCAGTCTGTTGTCTATTTTCATACTTTTTATGTTACATATTTTCTTTTTTCTTAATTGAAGTATAGTTGAGTTACAATATCATATTATTCTCAGGGGTACAGAACAGCGATTCAGATATATATATATATATATATATATAATATATATGTAATATATATATTATATATATATATTCTTCTTCAGATCTTCTTCCCTTATAGGTTATTATAAAATAATGAGTATAGTACCCCCACCCCCACCCCTCTTTCCCCTTTGGTAACCGTAAGTTTGTTTTTTACGTCTGTGAGTCTATTTCTGTTTTGGAAATAAGTTCATTTGCATTTTTTGTTTTTTTTAGATTCCACATATAAGCGATACATATGATATTTACCTTTCTCTAGGTCCATTCATGTTGCTGCAAATGACATTATTTCATTCTTTTTTATGGCTGAGTAATATTTCATCATATATATAAAGCACATCTTCTCTATCCATTCATCTGTCGATGGAGATTTAGGTTGCTTCCGTGTCTTGGCTATTGTAAATAGTGCTACAATGAACACTGAGGTGCACGTATCTTTTCAAAGTATGGTTTTCTATGGATATATGCCCAGGAGTTGGATTGCAGAATCATATGATAGCTCTATTTTTAGCTTTTAAGGAACCTCCATCCTGTTCTCCATGGTGGCTGCACCAATTTATATTCCCACCAATAGTGTAGGAAGGTTCCTTTTTCTCCACACCCTCTCCAGCATTTATTGTTTGTAGACTTTTTGATGACAGCCATTCTGACTGGTGTGAGGTAATAGCTCATCGTAGTTTTGATTTGCACTTCTCTATTAATTAGTGATGCTGAGCATCTTTTCATGATGTGCCTTTTGGCCATCTGTATGTCTTCTTTGGAGAAATGTCTATTTAGATCTTCTGCCCATTTTTTGATTGGGTTGTTTGTTTTGATATAGAGCTGCATGACCTATTTGTATACTCTGGAGATTAATCCCTCTTGGTTGCTTAATTCACAGATATTTTCTCCCATTCTGTGGGTTGTCTTTTTGTTTTGTTTATGGTTTCTTTTGTTCTGCAAAAGCTTTTAAGTTTAATTAGGCCCTATTTGATTATTTTTGTTTTTATTTTCATTACTCTAGGAGGTGGATCCAAAGAGATATTGCTGTGATTTATGTCAGAGTGTCCTGCCTATGTTTTCCTCTAGGAGTTTTATAGTATCTGGTCTTACATTTAGGTCTTTAATCAATTTTGAGTTTATTTTTGTGTATCGTGTTAGAGAATGTTCTAATTTTATTCTTTTACGTGTAGCTTTCCAGTTTTCTCAACACCACTTACTGAAGAGACTGTTTTTCTCCATTGTATATTCTTGCCTATTTTGTCATAGATTAATTAGCCATAGGTGTGTGTGTTTATTTCTCAGCTTTCTACCCTGTTCCATTGATCTACAGTTCTGTTTTTGTGCCAGTACCATACTGTTGTGATTACTGTAGCTTTGTAGTATAGCCTGATGTCACGGAGCCTGATTCCTCCAGCTCTGTTTTTCTTTCTCAAGATTGCTTTGACTATTTGGGGTCTTTTGTATTTTCATACAAATTTTTTGTTCTAGTTCTGTGAAAAATGCCATTGGTAATTTGATTGGGATCTCACTGAATCTGTAGATTGCCTTGGGAAGTACAGTCATTTTGACAATATTGATTCTTCCAATCCCAAAACACGGTATATCTTTCCTCATGTTACATATTTTCAAATGACAGCATCCTTTCATTTCAGGTTGAAAAACTCTTTTCAGCATTTCTTGTAAGGTCCAGTGGGAATGAATTCCCTCAGCTTTTATTTGTCTGGGAAAGTTTTTGTTTCTCCCTCATTACTTAGGGATAACTTTACTGGATAGAGTATTCTTAGTTGGTAATATTTTCTTTCAGCACTTTTAATATATCATTCCACTCTCTCCTGGCCTTTAAGGTTTCTACTGAGACATCTGCTGATAACCTAATGGGGGTTCTTTCGTATGTCATAATATCCTTCTTTCTTGTTATCTTTAGTATTCTTTTTGTCTTTGATTTTAGACAGTTTTATTATGTCTTGGAGAATGCTGGTTTGGAATGAAATAATGGGGCAATCTATAAGCTTCATGAACTTTGATGTCTAAAACTTTCCCCATGTTTGGGAAGTTCTCAGCCATTACTTCTTTAGATAAGCTATCTGCCCCCTTCTCCCTCTCTTCTCCTTCTGGAACTCCAATGTTTCGGACATTAGTTTTTTTGATGGTGTCCCATAGATTATCTAGGCTTTTTTCATACTTTTATTCTTTTTTTCTTTTCAGACTGGGTTATTTCAAAGTTCCTGTCCTCTAACTCACTAATTCTTTCTTATATTTGGTCTATTTTGATATGCTTTATACTGCATTTTTTTCATTCCATTCACTGAGTTCTTCAGCTCCACAATTTCTATTTGGTTCTTTTTTATGATTTCTATCTCTTTGTTACATTTCTCATTTTGATCTCATATTGTTTTCCCGATTTTGCTGAATTGTCTGTGTCTTCTTAGAGCTCACTGATTCCATGAAACAGCTATTTTGAATTCTTTATCAGGTGAGCCGTAGATCTCCATGTCTTTGGATTTGATTACTAGAAGATTATTGTGATCTTTTGGTGATGTTACAATTTTGTTTTTTCACATTCCTTGAAGTTTTGCATCGTTGTGTTTGCATTTAAAGTAGCAGTCAACTTCTCCAATTTCTATTAACTCCCTTTTGGGTGAAAATACCTTATGTCAGTCCTGATATAGATTCTGAGGTATTCTTTGACCTTGTATGGACACAACTGCTCCATGCTCCTTCCTCCCTCTTGTGGCTGAATTCTTAAGCTTGTCTTCTCTTGATCCTACAATGTAGCAGGCCAGCTGCTAACAGCCTGTCTTTTATTTTTCTGAAGGTGGCACTACAGCTCAAGTTTATGGTTTCACTCTTGCCCATAGACACTGGCCTGCTTTCTGAGTGAGTTCCTTGCCTACCAGAGCTTGCTCTCACAGCAGCCCTTGGAGCCACCCAGGGAGCCAGCTACAGAGTAGGGGGAGGTGTGGGTTTGGCATGCATACACTGCAGGTGCCCATGGGACAGTTGGAGGGATCCATGGGTGAAGTTTTCTCTTTGGCTGCTGGGTGAGCTTCCTAATGGAGTCCAGAACACAGTCAGCAGGAACCTTATCCTTTTAATGCCCTTTGGGAGCCCTATATGCTGCTCTCCCAAACTGTTTCTTCCCCTAGTCATGAAGCTCCCTCTTTAATGCTCTGGATGCTGTGAAACAGTAATGAGTCTCTCTGGCAGTGTTCCACACAGCTGGGGAAGCCAGGCCCTGCCCTCCCTACCCAGAAGAAATCACCAGCTGTCTAACTCAGCCCTAAACTGTGCTGCCTTGGAGGAGGGATGATGCTGGCAAAGAGGAGCTATTACTCTTACCAAATACAGTGCAGCCAAACTCGTTTTTTTTGTTTGTTTTGTTTTGTTTTTTTCCTTCTCTAATAGAGTTTTGGAACTTCTCTGGAAACCTGGACTTTCACAAAGGCTCTCTCGTCTCTTCTGCAGGTTCTCCCAGACTGCAGCCAACAGGGTCCAGAATTGATTCACAGACTCCTGGTAGGTTCCACAGCTGGTACTTAAATCTGTCTATTACCTATTACCCCATGCACTGGTTGGCGAGGCTTCTGGATCCCACAACTCCCACAAAGGTATTTCTGTTAATGGATGGATGCCAAATTTTTGGTTTTGAAGTTGGGCAAAATGAGGGATGTCTTATGCTACCATTATGCTAATGTCACTCCCCCAGGCATCCTATATTTTATCTTACAATCCTACCCACACTAGACCATCCTAAGCAAGAAACAAACTTTTATTGCATTAAGGCACTGAGATTTATAATTCATAATCATTTGCCTACCTTGACTAATATAAGACATAAAAATATTTTAAAGGAATAGTAATAATTAGTATTAATAATACCAATGATAGTCATAGAAAGAATTAGGTTTCTGAATGAAGTCTGAAAACATCACTGCATAGTTTATTGTGGTTAAGGTGATAAAGAACCAAGTACCTCTAACTCTCAGGCACAGTATATGAGATAACTGAGATTCAGGGAATTCATTTATAATACTTGTTGAGTATGTATTAGTTATGATGTATTCTGGGATATATAACAATGAATAAGACACATTTTGTGCCTTCAGGAGCACAGCAGGGCAGCTGATACAAATGTTAAAATAACCCTTGTATAATGCAAAAAGCAGTGCACACCAAATTAGGCGGGAAAATGGTGTTAATGCAAAATCTTTAATTCTGACACCACAAAAGGTATTGAAGAGGCAGGAAGAGAAAAACTAGTTTGTAAGAAGGCAGAGAGAGTATTTTATTTTTAATTTCTTTGTCATGAATCTATGCTCCTGGAATCTAAAGGCCATTCCATTCTTGGTGGACAAATGAAATTCACTTACTTTCCTTTTGCCTTTGATAGTTTTTAAAGGGAATGTTTAAGTATAAACCTAGTTGATCTTATTAGAAACAAGCACGATGGCTACCATGGCTGCCATTTATTGAGTACCTACTGAGTGTTAGGCCTTGTATGTACCAAGTGTTTTATATGATCTCATTCAATCATACGATCTCATTTAATCATTATAGTAGCTATGAACAGCATTATCTTTCCCATTTTACAGATAAGAAAGCTATGGCACAAATATGCTATCCAGCTTATCCAAATCACATGTTACTATGTACTAAAATCACAATTTTAAATTCAGTTCTGATTTCAAAGGTTGTATTCTTCATCACTAAGTTACCCTGTATAATGATGTTTTTCAGACTGATTATTCTATACGTCAATCCAATCAAGTCTTTAGTCCATGTTATACAGTTTGAGCTATTATACTGATATAGAAGTCAATTTTTAGGTGAAATTTGAAAATGTCTTTTTCTCCATATAAGCACTAACTGGAAAAAGAAACCTTATTCTACTACCACAAGATGTATGAACACTTTCTCAGGGTCTTGAACCTTAAATTTCTAGAGCTTTAGTCCTTTTTAGGCTTACGTTACATTTATAGTAACAGGTCTTTGAAGTCTAAGGGATAAAATTTTTTATTAGAATTCTTTATACATGTTCAAAGATAAAACTGCTGGTCTTTGTTAAAAAGGCCTTAATTTTCTCAGAACAAGTATCATTTCCATTTTTCCTCTTCACTGAATTTAGTAAAATATTATGAATCTATGGTAACTATTGGGCAGGCTACTGAAGAGTAGAAAAATCAGCAGATGTACTGATCAACTATTTTTTACCAAAAATGACTTTTCAAAAGAAATTTGCCTTCTAACACCATGCCAATCTTATAAACATAAAATTTTAAATGTCACAATACACTCTATAGAGTCTGAATATATACATTTTCTCAAAAATCATTCAGAAAGAATTATCTTAGAATTTATTGGAATAATGATTAGTCTAGCTGAAAACTCCTACCAATCATCACTCATACTTTGGGCTTTTAGTAAGGGGCAAATCTTGACGAAAACGAAGAAATGAAGCCTATCAAGAAATACATGTTCAGACAGCACTATATCAGGCTTACAGTTCTTAGAAAATGTTTTAACTATGGATCTAATGCACATTACTTCTGCCCAAATAGTGCTCTTCATGACATCTGTAGGAATTAAAGGGAAATAAGTGAAAAATGTCCTTCCTTTCTCTTCCTCCACTGGATTTGCTAATGTAAGCTCTGAAATGTTTTAAAATGTATAATATTAGGAAGGTAGTTTTATCGTTTATAAACTGAAATTTTATACACACTTAATTAGCATTATATTAATTCATTTTTATCTGAGAAAGAGTAGCCTAGATGCTTAATAAGCAAGACATATCATATTTTTTAAAATTATCAAAGTAAACTTCTAACTGCTGAGCTACTATCTGGCTTCAAGATTTAAAGATTTATCTGGCTTTAAAGATTTTAAATTTCCAAACTTTTCAAAATCATCTTTCTCCTTTTAATCTATAATTTTGTTTGGTCATTACTATACCTTAACTGAACCACTGAAATAAAATAGCATTTGATCTTTCTGTCTTTATCTCTCTTCATCAATCAATCCCTCATTGGCTCTGACAATGTCAGATCACACTGTCAAATATCAACTATCTCTGCTCTAACCATGTCACTGACATATCCAAGTATCTTCCACGAGTCCCATTTATCTAAATTAATTCTGTATTTTTTAAGCTATAATATGGCCCTCCATGTTCTGAATCTGAAGTGGATTTCCAGGTCTCTTTCTACTACCTTCCTACATATATCCCATATCCTGTTATTGTTTTGTATATGCATCTGCTCCACCAAGCTAAAACTGTAAGCCCCTTGGAAAGAAGAACAGTGCCTACCTCAATATCCTCCATACAAATGGGGATCACAGTATCTATTGAAAGAATAAGTAAATGATTTGTACAAAAATTATTTCAATTAAAGTGTTGTTATTATGATAGTGATTTTACTGAATATTTATTGATTGACTACCTGTTAATAGGGCATTTTGATTTTTTTAAGTACTATAAGAAGTCATAACCTTAACGTCAATAGGTTCTGGTATATTCAGCCTCTTCTTAAAGTGCCCTCTTTTCCTAGATAGGAATCTTCTCTTGAGAGGATACCATATCCCTTTCTTTTTTATTTTATACTTCCCCATACCATTCCTCCCAGCCCCCATCTTAGAGACACATAACCAGATTCACAGCTCAAAGAAATAAAAGAATATCTATGATATAGTTACTCCTGCTTGCTGATGGACTAAACTTCTGTGTAAATGAATTTTAGCCTATGTTGCTATACCTGAACATTAATTAGTACTTACCTATATTTTATACTCCAAATCTACTTTCTAACATTTGGAAAGCATAACTATGATTCTGATACTATTTGAATCTCTGAAGTTGTCTAACATTAAATTTTTTTGGTTTAACTTTTCGTGTATTTGGGTCTTGACTGTATCTATTGAATATACTGCAAATTCCTTGGAGACCACAATAATGTCTTACACTCTCTTATTACCTAATGAACCCTCATTCAGCACCTTAGACTTAATAGCAATGTGTTCAATAAATAGTGTTATTAAAACATATTAAATTACCCCAATTTGTTTTACTAAAGTAATTTTATTAATGAGAAAATGAAAAACAACAGTTTAAAGATTTTAAAAAGGGGATAAAAAAAATCACACTGATCCATTAATTAAACTTTATTTTGAATTTACACAAATGGTTTAAAGCTTCAAAATAACCCTTAGTTGATTTTAACTGAGCTGAATGGGGCAATTTGATTTTTACATATGTCTAACATAATCAACAAATCTTTACTTGACTTAAACATGTAGATATAATTTCAGGATTTGGCTTCTTATTTATATTCCAGGGGATCATGGATAAGAACTTATTAAGCTAGTTCTGAGCTCCCAAAACACAGGCATCATAGTTTACTGTAAGTATAGTAATCATAGAAAAAAGGAAGCTCATGTTATTATTATAATTAACTAGGAATCAATTTCTTTTTACTATAAAAATAGCTAATTAAATAGCCTCTAAGATTTTTCTGTTCTGTGTTATCTCATTACATTATAAAATACATTTGGTTTCAGGAATTAGAAAAACAAGACCTTATTTTTCTTAAGTATATGTATCTGCTTCATAACAATAAATTTGATTCTATATTCAGGAGATATTTAACACATGCATAAGCACCAGGTTCTCTAATGAATGGTATTTCAAGTGAAGCATCGTACGTATCCATTTTTGGAGTTTTACTATGCTTATAACTTCTGGAAATGCAAATGCAAGTTTTATACAGAGTGATCCTATAAAGTTCTGGAAGTCCAGAATCAGTCTCAGCGGGAAAGCCTGAACAACAAATGACTCTCTAAGGACAATTTTCTACTTAATCTCTACTATTTATTAAATGTATCCTTTTTCATAAAGGAATGTAACAGAATTTCTTCCAGTAAAGCTCTCAACTTAAATCTTGCTTGAATTTTTTGACAGTCACCTGTCAATTAAAGGATTCAGTAATTATATTTCAGTACTGAAAACAGTATAAAATTAAGTTTTCTAGAATTTAAAAATGTATACTTTATCAAATTTAGAATTTTATGCTTGTTTTTATGTCATTATCCTTTTTATGTCACATGTACTTAAAAAAAAACCTGTAAAACTATTCTTTTAAAATGTTGAGAAATATTTCTAAAGTAATTATGCTTTACATTGTAGTTATAAGTTTCAGGAAATTTCAAAGAACTTGGAGCAGGCTATTTTAAGAAAACAACAATTAATTGAATATGAAAAGGTATGTATGTCAACTCATTTCACTAACCACCTACCATAAATATTTTTTTGAAACAAATATAAACCATAAATATTTGTGATCGCTCTCACATTCCTTTTCCAGTTACACTCATTTGGGATTAGAAAAACATTGTTTACAGATTTATTTTGTTTTATAGCATGAAGCTAATAACATTAACTGGGCAAGTCCTTGAATGTGTGAACATTTGTGTTAATTCTTGTACTGAGTGATACATAAGCAAACAGTCTATAAAGTATGCTTAGCACTAGTCACATTCATATGACTAAGTTGATTTCACACAGTATATATTTAAAATAAATATCCATATTTAAGAAGCAGTGTAAACCACATATTTAATTATAATCAGAAATGATATGAAAAAACCAAAAATTTACACAGTCAAAACAAGTAAAACAAGATTTATAGAAAATAATGTAAAGGTGTGCCTGTGGGGGAGGAGGTGGTAGAACAAATTACAGTTTGGAAGAGTTTGATTTTTTAGTTAACTTATAACTTGAATGGTGATAGACTTTTAGTAATTATAAACAGCATGAATATGCAAAGTAGACTCAGAATTTATAAATTTTTCTCCATCCATTTTTCACAGCAATGTATGAAACACAGCATGCAATACTATCTCTTCCCTTGAAAAGGCAGCATTAAAAATAGGTCACAGGATACAAACTGCCAGGATGAGGGCTACAAGCACAGTAGGAGTTCAAGCGATGATGGTAATAATGAGACCGCCATTACTGCTGATTCTCAGTTCTGCTGAGAAAGTTTGAATTCTCACTCCAGCCCTGTCGTCATCCAGCCCTATCGCCATTTTCTATATGGTCTTGGGTGAGTCACTTAAACTCTCAGTGATTTGATTAACAGCAATTCTGAGTTGGCTTTCGTCACAAACGTATTATAAGGTCCAATAGACCCATGATGAAATGAACATGTAATACATATTCCTTTACTCATGGCCCTCGTCTCCTAAATACCTTTTATGTTGTATTTTCTCTAAGACAACGTCCAGATTTACATATGTCACAAAAGCTGAGAGATTAATTCTAAAAATATGAGAATCTTTCAGGAAGAGGATTTATTTTAGAAGGGAAAGAAAGCCCTCCAAAATATTGGTTTTACATTTTCCTCACTTCATGTGGAACAAAACTTGAAAGCAAAGTCGTGAAAATGAACTAGACACTTGATCTTTGACAAATGAAGAGTGTCATGCAACCTAATATTTGTAGCATTATACTAGTTTGGAAAGACTACTCAAATAGTTACCATTCAAAACTCTAAGAATGATTTAGAAAGTGTCACTTTTTTTTTTTTTTTTTTGCGGTATGCGGGCCTCTCACTGTTGTGGCCTCTCCCGTTGCGGAGCACAGGCGCTGGATGGCAGGCTCAGCGGCCATGGCTCACGGGCCTAGCCGCTCCACAGCATGTGGAATCTTCCCGGACCGGGGCACGAACCTGTGTCCCCTGCATCGGCAGGCGGACTCTCAACCACTGCGCTACCAGGGAAGACCAAAAGTGTCGCTTTAATACCTCAGAACAGGGTTCGCCAGCCTTTAAAATCCATTTCATTCTAACGGACCTTTTCACTCCACCTTTTGTATACACCTATCAGCTAAAACTTTGTTAAATTTTACCTTCTATAGCTTTTAATATTAAAATAGTTACATTAAATATGTATTTTCAACTGCCTAAACTCTCTTTCATGAAGAAGATTTTTACACACTGCCCTGAACTTGTCCGTTTACTACCCTACTAGCCAAATCCCAGATTTGGGCAGGATAAATTTTTTACTCATAACATTAATACATATCATTACTGAAGTAAACTTAGAAAGCTATATGAGATGGCCAGCTATTTTCCAGTAGTAATATAAATTTTTTTTTTAAAAAGTATGACCAGAACAACTCTCCTTTATGTTTCAATTACTTAGAAATTCAGTAACAACATCACCAAAAATATACATATTGTTTCATTTATTTATATATTAATAAAATGATATCATCAGGGCAGCAGGGAGTAGAAATGAGACAATCAATCACAGGATCTTGTTCTGGAAGAACGTTTTACAATTTCTTATTTATTTTTATACAAATGAACTACATGTATAGTTAACTTTCTTGTTTTCCTTTTTTGTTTTTTCTTCTTTTCTTGCTATTCCTTCCTCCTTTCATCCTTCCCTTCCTCTCCTTCATCCCTCTTTCCTTATTCCTTCCTTCCATCCATCGTTGGTTTTTGGCTGAGACCACAATTTCGACAAGAAATAAAAACTGCATTACTCAGGAAGGAAGCTAATAAGTTTCCCCTCCCCAAATGCTATTAGAGACTTCCTGAATAAATGAGAAGCACATTAATTTAAAAAAAAAAAAAAAGGAGGGTGCTTGCAAAAGCAACGAAAACAGATTCTGGTTTTCATTATGATTAAAATAAACTTGAATAATAAATGTCCTATTAGGACACCTTGCACATCTATGGCCAATGAAGTTTGCTCCCAACAATTGTGTGTATTTCTTCAGTGCATTGTTAAATAAAGTTATTTTGTTATTGGGACTTCTACCATTTCCCTTTAAGATAATCCCATAACATAATGGATTGCAGTAACAGCAAATTTCTTTTAAATATAATTATTACTGAAATTCTTCATTCAAAATCTTTCCCATTATTCACTGTCATAATAGTAGAATAGATGGATACAATTTATACACATAAACACATATACATACATATGTATACACATATACATATGTGCATGTGTGTTTAATTATAAATATACATTATTGAATTTACTTAATTTTATGTAATTATTTACATATTTAATTGACACATGGGCTCAAATTTTACATTTTACATAAAAATGCCATTTGTATCCACATATATTCTTGTTCTGAGGCTCTCTATTCTTTTATTTTAACAAGGTTACGTAAAAATTCCTCTTACAAGTTATATTTTAATTGTAGTTAATGAATCATCAGCCTATTTGACTAATATTTAAAGGACAACGAGAACACGGGTTTTGGGGGTTATTTTTTGCTTTGGTTTTCTGTTTGTTTTGAATGACAATTTATCCACAAGTCGGTAGTTTGTAGCCCAAGCTTCAATCTTGAGATTGCTCTCAACAAATGATTTGGTCATTATAGAGATAATAAATACCATTCATAGTGATAATTTAAATAAAAATATATGACTTAAGAGATGAGATTTGGTAAAAATTGGTTTCTCTTCTATTTCGATGACTCCTAACATAGTACAGCCACTGAAGTCAACTTAATGTTTACCAAGATCCATTGAGCTTTATAGTGAGCATCTGGGTAGTGCTACGGTGCAGATGTTGAATAGAATACCACAATAAAACTACTTCAAGTATCACCTGGTTAATAACAGTACTTCATTGAAAACATTACTTTCTGTAATTTGACTTAGCTTTGCCCAAATAAAAGCTGTTCACTTTTTATTTTAAGGCACAATTGTGACTTCTTACAAAACAAAGCCCTCAACTTCTATAATAAAGTATAGGTTTTATTCATAGCTAAACAACTGAATTTAGTTTTTCAAATTAAATCTAAATCACTAATATAAAGCATTATCTACAAGTCACAAAAATTAAAAACATCTCCATAAACCAAACTGAAAAATCTGAATCTTGGAAATGAGAGACAAAGCCTAAATGTAATTTATAACTTATATACCTCTATTTTCTCTTTTTTTGAGGGAAACTATACTCTCGGGCAGTGCTCATATCAGATGCTGGTTAAATATAAGGAACTGAAGGACTTGAAAGTGTTTATTAGTGGCATCATCAAAAAATTTCTCCAACTTTTTTGGTAACCAACAAGAAGCATTTTCTTTATGCATCTTCCAGGAGTCTCATCTTTGCCTAACCCTGACAAACTATTCTTCCCAATCTAATTCATTTTGGCTTCTATGTCTCATCCTACTACTAGATGATTTTATTAATACTACAGTAACACATGTTCATTGTAGGAAAATCAGAAAACATATGAGAACCAGTAAGAAAATAAAAATCAACTGTAATCTCACCATTCAGAATCTACAATTAACATTTTAATATAAATTTTTAAAAATAAAAATGAGATTAAGGTATAATCTGCATAGGTTTGTAAAGCGATATTTCCATTTAGCAATACACCCTAAATAGCTTCTACTTTTCTAATTCCCTTCACATTTTTAGTATCTTAATTTCTCTTTTTCACAAAAGAATTCTCTGAGTCCTTACTGCGTTATTATTCTAGACAAGAGGTCAGCAAACTTGTTCTGAAAAGGGCTAAACAGTAAACATTTTAGGCTTTGTAGGCCATATAGTCTCTGCTACAACCATTTAACCCTGGTGTGGTAGTGCAAAAGCAATCACAGACACACATCAAGAATGGATATATCTCAATAAAGTTCCCAATAAAACTTTATTTTAAAAAGCAGGCAGAGGGCTGTAGTTTGCTAACCCCATATTCTAGACAACTGCTTAAAAAGAAATATTGCATATCATGATCACTATCACCTACAGCTGAATATGTTACAGATTATCTTTATACTCGACCTCTTCTATCCATACAGATTTACCCCAGCACACATCACCAAGGAGTATGTTCATTTCCTTTGGTAATTGCAAATGTGATTCTTCAAAAGTGGTTGAAAATCATCCATGCCGGAACGGTACCAGAAAGACTTCCCCAGCTCAGTCTGTGTCTTAGAAACCTGTATTTCAATAGCAAAGTAGAAGGATGCTCTTCCCTCTCCCCTTTAGCCAACAGAAGTCCAAGTTAAATGGGTAGTAACTTGCTGACACAGAGAATTTTCATCCCTGTTTCAAATCTATGAAAGAGAGAGAAATTGAGATTGAAGGAGTTGGAATAGCAGGAAACCTACAAGTTTACATGCATCCAAATCCATGCTTTCCTCCTTCCCCACTGTGACAATAAGAGGGCTTTCTCTTCCTAAGGTCTCTCTATTTATTTATACTTGCTATGGATCCTATTCCCTACTGCTTTGTCATCATGGTTCAAAAACTCTCTTTTTATTCTGTCTCTCTCTCTCCCCCTTCCTCCCTTCCTTCTCTTGTCTCTCTAACCCCTCCCTCTCTTTATGTGTGTTCTCTCATCAGCATTTAAACTTATCTAATATTTGCTTATCTTAGAAGGCCCTTCCTCAATCTCAAACAGTACTCCCTATGCCCCTGTTCTCCCTTTTCACATTCTAGTTTCAAGACAGAATTGTCTGCACTTTCCTTTTCTCATTTTTCTCATATATTCCTCAATCTGCTGCAATCAGGTTTTTGCTCCCATTTGATCCACAAAAACTGACTAAAGTTATCAGTGAAACCCTTATTGTTAAATCTGTCTGTCACTCTGATCACTTATCTTGCTGGTCAAAAGTACAAATTACATAGTCGAATAATCTGAGTTCAAATCTTGATTGTCAATTAGCCAAGCGTTTTCTTGGGCAAGTCACGTAGCTGCTCTGTATGTACCTCACTTACCTCATCTGGAAAACTGGGACATGTTAATACCTAGCTCAAAGAATTGTGATGAAAATTAAATTAATGAAACATGCAAAACTGTTTACAAGAGTGCTTAGCCCACAGTAACGTCTATATAAATGTTAGTTATTACTGACCTCTCAGCAGCATTTGACACTATGAACCTCTCTCTCCTTTCTGAAAACATCTCTTTCTATAACACATTCTCTAGGGTGTTTTCTTACCTCTTTGATTCATCCTTCCTAATCTCACTTTCATGTTCCTCTTCTTTATAAGCTGGTTTCTCTCCTAAGGTCACCTTTCTACTCACATGACATCTTCTTCCTAGGCAATCTCTTTCATTTCCATGGCTTCAATTACCATTCAGTGTCTTCCAGTCTATTATCGCCCATCAAAACTTTTCTTCCTATCCAGACACCTGTATAAACTGGCTCTAGTACATCATCACTTGGCTATCTCAAAAGCATCCCAAGCTCCACATGTTTAAAACTCACTCCATCTTCCCAACTCCTACCCTATCTTCAACATTCAGTAAAGGTCCTGTCAGTTCCATCTCTTAATAGGTATCAAATCTGTTCACATCTCTCCTTCCCTACTGCAGGCTAGGCAACTATCAACTTTCATCTCTATTATTTCTATAGACTTTTACCTCAAGTCTCTGCTTGAGTCTTAAGGCCCCCTTCAATATATGTTACACAATGCAATCGAAACATACTCTCTAATTGCAAATCTGATCAATGCAAAAAAAAGTTTAGTGGTTATGCATTGCCCTTATGAAACTCTGGCACTCCTTAATGTAGATTTTAGAAGCATTCATGGCCTATATACCTCTTGAGCTTTGTGTCATATCCCCACCCTTTCCCCACCACAGGTTTTCTGCATAGATGATCATGTCATCTGCAAATAAAGACAATTTTACCTCTTCCTTTCTGTTTGCCCTTTTTTCCTTTTTCTTGCCTAAGTGCACTGGCTAGAACCTCCAGTCTGGTTTTGAATGTTAAGTAGTAAAAGTGGACACCTTGCTTTATCTGTCCACTTTTTCCCCCTACCATCTTGTTGATAGTAGGGGGAAAACATTCAATATTTTACCATGAAATAGTATGTTAGTGGTAGGATTTTATCAAATTGAGGAAGTTCTTTTTTTATTCCCAGTTTGCTGTGGGTTATAAAAGATGAACGTTGGATTTTGTCAAATGCTTTTTCTGTATTTACTAGATGACACGTTGCCTTGACTGATTTTCAAACGTTAAACCAACCTTATATTCCTGGGACGAGCTCTACTTGCTCACAGTATATACATCCTCTTTATATACTGTTGGATTCTGTTTGCTTAACTTTTGTCAAGAATATTTTTGCATCTATATTCATGTGGGATACCAGTCCTTAGTTATCTTTATTGGAATGTCTTTGTCTCCTTTTGGTGGCAGGATAAAGCTGGCCTCACAGAATGAGTTGGGAAGTATTCTCTCTTCTTCAATTTTCTGGAAGAGTTCATGTAGAATTGGTATTATTTCTTCCTGAAAATGTTTGATAGATTTCAGAGTAAATCTATTAGGGTGTGGATTTTGTTTTGTGGGAATGTATTTACATACAAATTCAACTTCTTTAACTAATAGCTATTCAGATTGTCAATTTCTTCTTGAGTGGGCTTTGGTAATTTGCGCCTTTCGAGGAATTTGTCCGTTTCATCTAAATTGCAGAATGTACTGGTACAAAGTTTTTATCTTTTCAATATATATAGAATATGTAGTAATGCCATCTCTCTTATCTCTCATCTCACTGGATTTTGTGTCTTTTTTTTTCTTACCAGTTAGCTATAGATTTATCCAATTCACTGATCTTCTCAAGAAATCAACTTTTGGTTTTATTGGTTTTCTCTACAGTTTTTTTTATTTCATTAATTTCCACTCTGGTCTTTATTATTTCTATTTTCTTTCTGTCTTTGGTTTTATTTGCCTTTTTTTCCCTACTTGCTTGAGGTTGAAGCCAAGGTCACTAATTCGAGGCTTTTCTTTCTTTCTAATACAGGTGATTTTCCTTTAAGTATTGGTTTAGTAAGCAATCCACAAATTTTTATGTGTCACTTTTCATTTTCATATACTTAAAAGCTTGTAAGTTTTTGGGAATTTTCCAGATACTTTTCTGTTATTGGTTTCTAAATTAATTCCATTTGGTTAGAAAGCATAGTTTGTATGACTAGAATCCTTATAAATTTATTGAGATTTAAGTTTTATGGCCAAGAATACTGCTTAACTTGGTATATATTTAACATGCATTAGAAAAAAATGTATATTCTGCTATTATGGGTAGAGTGTTCTATAAATATCCATTAGGCTAAGTTAGTTAACAGTGTTGTTCCTATGTTCTGTATCCTTACTGATTTTCTATCCACTTTTTTCTATCAATTATTGATAGAAGGGTATCTCCAACAACAGTTATGGATTTCTTTATTTCTTTTTTAGAATTTTTTATTTTTGTTTTATATTGGAGTATAGTTGATTTACAATGTTGTGTTAGTTTCAGGTGTACAGCAAAGTGATTTACTTATACATATATCTGTTCTTTTTCAGATTCTTTTCCCATATAGGTTATTACAGAGTATTGAGCAGAGTTCCCCATGCTATACAGTAGGTCCTTGTTGATTATGTTTTACATATAGTAATGTGTATATGTTAATCCCAAACTCCTAATTTATTTCTCCCCCTCCCCTCTTTCTCCTTAGGTAACTATAAGTTTGTTTTCTAAGTCTGTGAGTCTATTTCTATTTTGTAAATAAGTTCATTTGTATCATTTTTTAAGAATCCGCATACAGGTGATATCATATGATATTTGTCTTTCTCTGTGTGACTTACTTCACTTAGTATAATAATCTCCAGGTTTATCCATGTTGCTGCAAATGGCATTATTTCATTCCTTTTTTATGGCTGAGTAATATTCCATTGTATATAAGTACCACATTTTCTTTAGCCATTCATCTGTCAATGGACGTTTAGGTTGCTTCCATGTCTTGGCTATTGTAAAAAGTGCTGCAATGAACATTGGGGTGCATACATCTTTTCTAAGTATGGTCTTCTCTGGATATATGCCCAGGAGTGGGACTGCAGGATCATATGGTAGCTCTATTTTTAGTTTTTTAAGGAACCTCCATACTGTTCTTCATAGTGGCTGTACAATTTACATTCCCACCAACAGTGTAGGAGGGTTCCCTTTTCTCCACATCCTCTCCAGCATTTATTGTTTGTAGACTTTTTGATGATCACCATTCTGACTGGTATGAGGATTTCACTACTTCTTTTTATAGTTCTATTAGTTTTTACTTCCTGAATTTTGAAGCTCTGTTAACAGGCACATAAACGTTTCGTTACTATATCCTCTTGATGAGTCGACCCCCTTATTATTTAAAATTTTTTTAAAAATAAGACTTGTATATATTTTTATATATACAACATGATATACAACATCATGATTTGATATACATACACATGGTGAAATAATTACTACAATCAAGCTAATTGACATATCATCTCTTCACACAGTTACCTTTCTGTGCATGTGTGATGAGAGTAGCCAAAGTCTACTCTCTTAGCAAATTTCCAGTATTCAATATGTCATTATTAGCTATGGTCATCATGCTGTACATTAGATCTCCAGACTTATTCACCTTACATAACTGCAAATCTGTACCCCTGACCACCATCTTCCCACCTCTAGTAACCACTGTTCTACCTTTTTTTTTTTCATTTATATGACTTTTTTAGATTCCACATGTAATTGAATCATGCAGGTTTTTTTTCTTTCTGTGTCTGGATTACTTCACTTCCCATAATGTCCTCCAGGTTCATCCATGTTGTTGCAAATGGTGGGTCTCCTTTTCAAAGGATTGTTAATGTTCCATTGTGTAGGAGTACATCACAAAATTTCTCTGACCCCTTTATTACATGAAATGACCTTCTATATCCCTGGTTATATTTCTTTGTTCTGAAATCTTCTAACAATAATATAGCCACTTCAGCTTTGCTTTTGATTAGTATGCAATGTATCTGTTTCTTTACACTTAATGTGGGTTTCTTGTAGGCAGCATATAGTTGGATCTTGCTTTTTCATCCAATCTCGCAATCTCTGCTTTTAAAATGGGATGTTTAGATTATTTATACTTAATGTGATTCTTGATATGGTTAAGTTTAAATCTACCATCTTGCTATCTGTCTTCTATTTATCACATCCATTCTTTACTCCCTCTTTCCTCTTTCCTCCCCTCTTTTCAATTAATTGAATATTTTTTAATGATTCCTTTTTTATCTCGTTTGAGGAGTTATTACCTATAACTCTTTTTCTTATTTTTAAGGTTGCCCTAGGGTTTATAATATCCATATTTATGTAGTATACATACTTATAATATATGCTACCACTTCATGTATAGCATAAAGAACCTTGTAACACTATACTTCATCTCTCTCCTCCCACCCTTTGTGTCATTGTTGTACATTGTACATGTGTATGTGTTATGCACCACGTGGTACATTTTTTTGTTTGAAGTCATTTATCTTTAAGTGAGATGTGAATTGTAATAAAAACATCTTATATATTTATTCACATATTTACAATTTCTGATTTTCTTCATTCCTTTGTGTAGCTCCATATTCCTTTCGGTGTCATTTTCCTTCTGCCTCAAGGACTTCCATTAACATTTCTTTTAGACAATTCTGTTAGTGATGAATTCTTTCAGCTTTTGTATGTTTCAAAAAGCCTCTATTTTGCCTTTGTTTTTGAAGGATATTTTCACTGAATACAGAATTCTACATTGATTCCCCCCAATACTTTAAAGATGTTCCACGGTCTTCTCACTTGCACTGCTTTTGATAAGAAAATTTCTAGAATCCTTAAGATTTTCTCTTTGTTACTGGTTTTGAACAATTTAATTATCATGTGCATTGGTGCATTTTTCTTTGTGTGTGCATGCTTGGGTTCTTTGAAACTCTTGAAATTCTAAGTTTATAGTTTTCATAAATTTGGATAACCTTTGTTGATGATTTCTGTAAAGACTTTTTCTGTCTTTCCTCTCCTTTGGTCTATCTCTTCTGTCTATCTCTCTCCTCTCCTTTGGTGACTCCAGTTCCAAGCATATTAGACCACTTGAGGTTGGCCCATAGCTCACTGCTGCTCTACTTAACTCCTTTTTTTTTTTTCATTTTTTTCCCTCTCTGTGTTTCATTTTGAATAATTTCTATTGCTATGTCTTCAAGTTTATTAATCTTTGCTTCTGCAATGTCTAATCTACCATTAATTGCATCCAGTGTATTTTGCATCTTTAGAATTTTAGTTGTTTTTACATATTCCATGTTTTTGCCTAATATGTTCAAGCTTCCCTCTAACTTTCTGAAGACACTGAAAATTATAACAACTGTTTTAATGTCCTTGTCTGCCAATTCTAACATCCATGTCAGTTCTGTATTAGTTTTGATTGCTTTTCCTTATTATGGGTCAGATTTTCCCACTTCTTTGCATTGCCTGGTCATATTTGATCAAAAGCAGACATTATACTTTGTTGGGTGCTGGATATTTCTACATCCCTATAAATATTCTTGAATTTTGTTCTGAGATACAGTTACTTGGACACAGTTTGATCCTTTTGGTTCTTGTTTTTAAGATATCATAGGTGGGACTGGAATAGCCTATAGTCTAGGAATAATTATTCTCCACTACTGTAGCAAGGGTCTTCTGAGTAGGATACCCAATGGCCTGTGAATTATGAGGTTTTGCACTCTTTCTGCCATATATTTCTATAGCACCCTGTACTTCCCCTATATAAAGCACCTCTTATACTTCATTGAAATTGCCATTGTGGTTGTCTTCTCATTATGTAGTTCTTTCACCATACTGTTGCTATATTAAGTTCATACTTAAGCAATGCATATTTTGTATTCCTAACACCTGGCACAGTCCTGGCACAGCAGATACTAGCTGAATAAATAAGAACATTCATAGGTGTATGTTGACAAAATACAAAATTTTACATGTTTAAACAAAATTTTTATAAACCCATGGTTTAAGACTGAACTTTTTCTAACTTGCATGATTTTTTAAACATACTGGTATACTTTTATTCTTAGGGAAATCATAACCACCTACATATTTGAATATGAAACCTTGGCTCAACTTGTATTTGTTTTTTATATAAATTTCTTTCTTTCTTTCTTTTTGGCTGCATTGGGTCTTCGTTGCTGTGTGCAGGCTTTCTCTAGTTGCGGCGAGCAGGGGCTACTGTTGCGGTGCGAGGGCTTCTCATTGCAGTGGCTTCTCTTGTTGTAGAACACGGGCTCTAGGTGTGCAAGCTTCTGTAGTTGTGGCACGTGGGCTCAGTAGTTGTGGCTCACGGGCTCTAGAGCGCAGGCTCAGTAGTTGTGGCGCATGGGCTTAGTTGCTCTGCGGCATGTGGGATCTTCCCGGACCAGGGCTTGAATGCGTGTCCCCTGCACTGGCAGGCGGATTCTTAACCACTGTGCCACCAGGGAAGTCAACTTGTATTTTACTTTCTGTCTCTTTCAAGATAACTTTTATTTCCCTTTCTATCTCTTTCACATTAGGCTCCAGACTAAACTAATAGTCAAAGCAAAAGATTTATTCTACAATGTAGCAGTATTACCTATATTTTCTGTGACTTGTCAGAACTGGACATCTGGTCTCTTAAGCAGTGTTGTGATACTTAGATCAGAGCAACATCTAAGAAACTCAGCATGCTTAGAAAGATGTTCTGAAACACATTTATAATGTTATAAAAATTGGAAATTAACTGCAAACGAGTAATGATTTCTGCATTAAAATCTGAGTTATTAAACCTTATAATTTCTCTTTTTATCAAAATATCACTTAATTATATTTCTAATATGGACCCTTTATTTTAATATATATCACTTTAGTAATAATTAAACCTTTTGTATATCCAAGTCTGTATATCAATAAAAATGTCTTTATATAAAGCAACTGTCAAAATCTTAAGGTTTCCTTAAAAGACTGTAAAAACACTTGTCTTCACAAAACAATAAACAATTTATTCTGATAGAGTACTGTAGAAGGTATCAGAAGTCTAGTTTCATTTGTCCTTAACTGATCGAAAATTCTTAAATAAGCTTTTAATTTGCTTATTAAACAAAGCAAAATTATCTTGAATAAATATTCTGTTTCTTTCGATTATTCTGTGGTTTCCAGATATACAATTCCCACAATTAGTGACTGAAAAAAAGGCTGTTTCTCCTAAAAAATAAAACTTTAATAAACTATATTAAATAACAGAATACAATGGTATAACAAGTGAGCCTTTTACTATGTGCCATGGTTAATTGTATAATACTTCCTATTTAGTTAGAAAAAAAGAGTAATGCTCCTACTAGATTATGTCATTTCCAATTTTTTTAAAAAGGTTGTGTCTAAATTTTAAGAATGAGTAATTTTCTTGGGATTTAAAATATCAAGCCCGTAGGTTAACAGCCAGAGAACCTTTATATTTCACTGTCCTGCTCTCCGTTTAGACAGGAACATAGATGTGACTATACACTCTTTACCGTTAAAGGGTTGCAGAAAATTTTAAAACATAGCCAGAACTTAAGCTTATCCTACCAAAACAAAGGATATTAATCCTCTGGAAGAACTTCAGAATCGACTTGTAAGGAAAGCAGGCATTATGGCGTAATAGCATAAGTATTATTCTAGCGAGATATGAATAGAAAGCTACCACAATACATATTTTTTCACCCCTGGCCTCCCCTAGTCCTTACTCTTTTCACACTCCATCAGGAGAGAAGCAGCATTCTTAGATTTTACAGAGATACATTTTAACATAATGACTATGAAATTATGTTTTATAAATAAGTTCTGTTTTCATTAAGTATTAGTAGAAGAATGTGTTTAAGAAATTACAGAATTTTTAAGAACCATTACAAATTGCTGTAGGATTTAAAAAAAAAAAAGACTGTTGTCCCACTCCCCAGACTTCACCACTGTCTTTTGATCAAAAGAATTTCTCCTTTCCCAGAAATCTTTTCTACAATTAATGTTTTCAGAAATTAGTTTTCTCACTTACTTTAATAAATGTCTAAATGTGCTAGAGTAAAATATCACACCAAATAAGTATAATCCCCTGATAAATCTTTCCCCAAGAATGTTTCTTTTCTGCTTTACTATAGGAACATCTTATGACACTGGAAAATAAAAGTTGAAGAAACTGAGAATAGAAAAAGGAAGCAAAGTACTGCTAATAGTCTCTTAAAACCTAGAAAACAATGAGTATTATCTCTAAAACATGGCTGTAAGTATCTTTAAAAATCTTGTCTTCTTATTCATAGCAGTGAATGATGGCAATGCAGTATCTGGAAAAAAAATAGTCAGTGCTTTTCCACTTGTTAATACTGAAAAAAAAATTCTACTTAATAACTTCTAGTCCAAACCAGTAGCCTTAGGAAATAAGTCCAGAAACAAACATTGTCAAATAAATAAATAGGCAAGCCAAATTATTAGATAAAACTCTTCTATTAAATACTAAATGTAAGAAAATTTTTAGATTGAGGGGAAAAAAACTATCTAAAATCAACTGCATTTTGTTTTCAATGACATATTACTGAGAAGAAATCCTGAGTTGTAGCAGTGCAGAAGGAAAGAAATCAATAAAGCACTACAGAGTAGAATTGCATCTAGATAGCAATTGTACACTGTAAATGCCTCTCATTCATCATAATCTGCTCAAATTAAAGATTCATTTTTAAGGTCTTGCGAACTCACTAAAGCAATATCACAACTTCTTTTTTTAAAATCACATGAAATATGAAGGCAGTCTTGAACATGATTAAAATGCTTAGACCTTTTTTACTTATATAACAATGACGACTAAACAGTACAAAAAGAAGTACAATTCTAGCAAGAAGGTATTTTCCATTTTTGTTATTTATCTTAGTTGTCTATAGCAAGTAATATACACATTCTTTCAAATCCCATTAATAGAGAGGACTATAAGAAACATTCACTTTCCTATATGTCATTTTTCATGTAAACGTATATCCTAACTATACAAGAATATGGCATTTTATAAGAGATAACTGATTAAATTGGTTCCCTGTACTAAATAATTGACACTAAAAACAACCAAGGTGAAAAAAGAAAAACATACCATTAAAATCATCTAATCATATGGTATGTATGTAAGAACAACCACCCCATGTCCTAAGGATCTCATGAATTAAACAAAACAAAATACATCTTTTTTGGAAATCCTAAATAGATATCATTGCTTATATACAAACTCCAAAAGAAGCCATAAAACAGATACTAAAATTTAGTATCTTAACAAGGTAGAAAATCAATATACTATATATAGGATATGAACATTTAGATACTGAAATTTTAAAAGTGCCATTTATTATACCACAAAAATCATAAAAATATTCTGCTATAAATCCAAAAATATGTGTGCTAAAAGCTACAAATCACTAATAAAAGAAATTAAAGAAGACTTACATGGAGAAATGTGTAGTGTTCAAGAATGGGAAGACTCAATATTGTTACCATTTCAGGTCTCCTCAGACTACCTATAGACTCAACACAGTTCCAATCAATATCCCAACAGGATTGCTTTGCAGAAATCAAAAGCTGATTCCAAAATTTATATAAAAATGAAAAAGAATTAGGATAGCCAAAACAATTTTGAAAATGAAGAACACAATTGGAAGTCTCACACTACCTGATTTCAAGACTTATATAAAGCACAGCAAAGAAGGTAACAAGGCCATGGAGAGAGGATAGAGGATCCATACATACTGTGATTTTAACCAAGATGCAAATGCAGTTCAATGGAGAAAGACGAGTCTATCTGTGGAATCTTGGTCTAAACAAAGATTCCCTTAATATATCACCAAAAGTAAAAATTGATAAATTGGACTTCATCAAAAGTAAGAACTTCTGCTCTTGGAAGGATACTATTAAGAACAAGCCACAGCAGGGAGAAAATATATGCAAATCACATTTCTGATAAAATTTTTGTATTCTGAATATAAAGAACTCTCAAAACTTAAGAAAACAACCCAGTTTTAAAAATCAGTAGAAGATCTTAATAGACACCTCACCAAAGATATAGGGATGACAAATAAGCACGTGAAAAGGTATTCAGCATCGTTATTCAAAAGTAAAATGCTAACCAAACCACAATCAGGAAACAGTACATACTTATTAGAATGGCTAAAAACAGAAACAAAAATCCCCACAAAACCTGACAATAACAAGTGCTGGTGAAAACACAGAGCAACTAGAACTCTCATAACATTGGTGGTGGGAATGCAAAATGGTACAGATGCTTTGGAAAACAGTTTGGAAGTTTCTTGTAAAGTCAAACATAGCATCATACAACACAACAATCCCATTCCTAGGTATGTACTCAAATGAGGAAAGAAAAAAAACCACCACAATCCTATGTTTATATTGGCTAATTCATAACTGCCCCAAACCAGAACAACTCAAATGTCTCTCAAGTAAGGAATGAATAAACAAATTGTGGTATATTCATACAATGGAATACTACTCAACAATATGAAGGACAAACTACTGATTCATGCAACATGATGGATTAATCTCAAATATATTATGCTAAGTGATTGAAGCCAGAATCAAAAGGCTACATGTTGTATGATTCCATTTATATGACATTCTAGACAGGCAAAACTACAGGGGCAGAAAACAGATCAGTGGTCACCAGTGGCTGGGAATGGGGGGAAGGTGCTAACTATGAAGGACTAGGGGGTAATTTTCTTAGGTGATGGAATTATTCTGTATCTCCACTGCAGTGGTGGCTGCATGGCTTTGTGTTCATCAAAACTCACAGGACTATACACCAAAAAGGGAGAATTTTATTGTATCTAAGTTATTCATTAATATAAAGAGTGGGGGGAAAACACCATAATCAGACAATAAGAAATATTCAATACTGAGTTATCTGATTATGAACGTAGGTTGAAAAACATGATCTTCCCAAATTTCAGCTAGTCCTGGATACTGTTCAAGATTTTACTACTATAAGGCAATATTCTATCATTTAGTAGGTAAAAATAACATTTAAAATAATAAAATAAAAAACTGGGAAACTATTGTATACACAGATAATATGCAAAAATAGGTCATGCATGCCCTCTATTCTCAAGACCACCTCATTTCATGTATTGAACACGTATCCATTTAAAGAACACAAGGCAAGAAATATCACTAATGTATAATCAAAGTAACGACACTATAGTGTGTTCGGGGAAAAAAATCATGGGCTTTGGGGACAGACAGATAAACAGGCCTAACTTCAAGTCTTATTTATGCTGCTTACTTAAATTAAGAATGTCACTTAAATTACCTTAGTTGATTACACAAGAAGTAACAGAAAAACACCTCGCTCCTTGCTGGCTTCTAAATCTTCCATGAAATATTCCCTTGCTTCTTCCCTCCCCTCCCTCTGTTCTTTTCTAAAGGCCCAAGTTTTCCAAAAGTGGTCGATCTGAGAATGTAAAAGGTAACCGCTTTTTAAAAGAACAGTGTTCTTATTAAGAAAATCCTCATGAATTAGTCCCACCAGCTTCCCTCTCATTTATATTGCCACAACTCTCAACTGCAGATGTACCACTGATCTATTATTATCAATGAGTAGTTAGTGTCTCAGAGGTGGCCAATCTCTAGGCTAATCAGTGATCTGTGAGGCAGGCAGACTTGAAGAGCTCTGCTTAGAAAAAGTAATGGTCATTTGTTTAGCCAGTCAGACCGAATATTCTCAGACATAAACAAGAGAAAACTGGCTAATCAGCAGCAAAAGAAAGAGCCAATACACAGAGACAAGTAGAGTGTGAATGATTGTGTGCATGCAAAAGAAGGGGGATGTGTGTGTAGAGAACACACTTGCCAGGACAGTGCCTGCCTGAAATGGCTGGGTGATGAGAGAGAGAAAGAAGCTAGAACCTAGAGCTGCTTTGCTACCTAATAGTTGTCTAGTTTCAGTTCTTTATCCACTTTATGAGTCCTTATAATAAAATTCCTTTTTCTTAAAATGGTATAGTAAACATTTTTCATTGCCTATTCTACCCTTAACCACTTTCAGAAAAATTTTTTCCTGGGATTGTCATCCCTAAGGACTATATACAGCTTATTGGCTCAAAGGAAATATCTGACCCAACGCAGCCTACCCCAACCAGATTCTCTCAAGACCAAGTTACTCATACTTATACAGACAGTGATTGATTCTCTAGTAAAAGACAGGCAGAGTTAGGGTTGTAATCAGAATCTTAGAATGTCAAAGTCTCATGTAAAATAAGGCTATGAATTATGAGAAATCAAGAGAAAGCTGGACTAAAGAATGAGCCAGTCATTTTACAAGCTTTGATATTCAAAAGCTCTCTCCTGGTTTCCTGCTCCTTCTAATGACAAACATCACCTTACAAAATTCTTACAAGGACAATTATGATGACTGCTGTTTGGCCAACACTGGTTGCACAACTATCAACTGTAAGATGTATTCTAATTACAGGGATGTTAAAATGTTAAAAAAAAAAAAAAAGTGCATCTTAGAAGTGATGAAATAATATTTCAATTTGGTTCATTAACTGTATTCAAAGGGATGCTCTGGTGCTTGAAAATAGTTCTGCTCTCTTAATTTAGAGTTCCTCTCCCACTCTCTCTCCACACACATATATCCCTATCATGGAAATTAGTTCTAGAAACATCTTGCTAGTTGCTGCCAAAGAAGCAAAACTTTATATACTTAGACTTTTGTGTTCCCTGTCTACTTGAAATTTCAAAAGTAATACCATGGTACCTGAAAAGAACCAATTCCTATGATTCCCACCCCTACTCCAATCAAAAAAGTGAACTTTGCAAGATGATAAAGTATTATGTACAGTATTCTTGTGTATCTGTTCCTCTCAATATCCCTTTCCATTTGCAATGATTAATGATTCTTTACCATATAATAAGAGCAGCTTATTACCATCTTCAGTTTCTTTTAGGAATATATTTCTAAATTAAAAAGTTGGGACTGTTTTTTTCAAACAGTCCAATAATGGAGCACAGTATCTGAAATTAGCCTATCTTAAAAAAATCTAAACAAAGTCACTTTACCACAAGTTAATGTCTGTTGATTATCATCCTGTAATAGCAACTATTTAAAAAAATTTTTTTTACATATGTAGAACACAGTAAATTTTTCAAAGCTGTGATAAACTCATTTCCTCACATCACATAAACTCACTGTGAAAGAACCAACCGTATACTTCACTTTGGAGTCTTCAGCACCTATAACAGTGCTTACCTCAGAGGAGACGGACTAAAAGGATTTGATGACTGAAATATCCATTTCATGGGAAATCTTAGTAAAGTGATTACGTAAATTTAGGCTAGTAAACCTTAAATTTGGAGTATCTTACACATTCAGAAAAAGAAATGTTTCCAGCCAATATATTCAATTTATTTCTTAATCTGGCTAAAAAGGAAGGTTGTATGTTCGTATATCTTAACCTTCATTCTTAAAAAATACTCAACTCAGAATAATACTTTCATTTCATCAATCATTTAGTAGTAAGAACTCAAAGAAGAAAATATCAGGCTCAAGGAGAACCATAACAAAAATGAAAATTCCTGATTACTGAATACATGTGTACAGCAACTGAAAAAAAAGTATACAAAGATAAAATCTAGGACTATTTATTTGTCAAAGACAGGCTGTGAGTAATATATCTTCATTCAATTTACTAATCTATTTAGACTCTGATAAATAACGGTGCTAAATAGCTTTTTATACTGTTAATGCAGTATGCATGTAAGGCTCAGATTACAAACTGAATCCTTATGAGAGTAAGGTAATTTTACTCTGTCCCATAGTTTATTCTGAAAATGTGTACTATTATTCCAAAGGAAGAGAGGAAACAACGCAGTTGTCTACATACAAACATTACTAGCATTATTAAAATAATATAAAGCAAGTTTTAAAAACAGAGACATTAGGATGCATATATTTTTATATTTAAAAAAATACAATATTTAAAAATTTCCCTTTGTGCATACCTGACAAACAAATTTTTCTCTATAAATAACAAGCCAATATTTAAAGTTGGGTATTTGTCCTCCATAAATGGTCTTAAGAAATCTAGCTTGTAGAAGAGTCTATGTTAGAAATATAAACATATGTGTGAAAATACCATAAACAAAGGTATACAGAAAAATATGGGAGGAAGCAAGGAGTGAGAGAAGGAAGGAAAGAAAGAAGGAAAGAGAAAAGGGAGGGAGAGAGGCGAGATCTTCCAAAGTCTTGCCCAAATATCAAAGTCTTCTGAGGCTCTTCTGAATCAGAGAGTATGTCTGAGAATTCCAGCCAGGTGTTACTAATCTAGGTCTTAGAATAAAAGAAAGGCAGAAGAGCACCAAGATACACCAAGTATCTTTAATAATATCAAATAAATTTTCCGAGGAAAGAAAGGATTTCTGTATTTTTAATTTTTCTTTTGAAATTACATACAGTAAAATTCACTCTTTTCTGGTGTAAATTTCTGTGAGTTCTGACGAAAGCACAGTGTAACCACCACCACAATCAAGATACAGACAACTTTATCACCCCCAGATTCCCTCGTGCTGTCTCTTTGTATCCTGTGTCTTAGTCTAACCATTAAATTTAGCTATCTTTTGTTTAGTGAAACAGCTTAACAAAGGTGACTGAGGAGTGGGGGAATAACTACTTTTAGTTAAACTCTTAAAAATTATTTACATGGGAGATACATTTATATCCTAGAAGTAATCCTCCATGACTCCACGATGTTACAAAACAAAATAAAGTACACAATTAGACTGATGATTTTCTCTAAACATCTGATTGCTCTCCAATGCTGAGAATCTCCACTGCTGGTACAGTCATGCCAAATCTACTTTGTTCCACAGAATTAAATCAGCAGTATCCTTACAAAATATCCACAACTAAAGTCAACCTCTACATATATAAGCGGCAACTAATACAGTTGTAATTTAAAAGGCATATCAAACTGCTTTTTGCAGACAGGTTTTTTTTAAGCCTCTCACAGGTAGAGCAACAGCTGTTACTGAATAGTTCTAGTCACTAGAGAATTTCTTTTAGCACAGTTTGACATCACGGCCTAAATTCAAAGTGACACCAAATTAAAGCTTGTTATGGTAATAATCATGGCAGTGTAAAGTGGTTTAGAAAAACCTGAAGTCTGAGACTTCAGATATAATTTCAATTATATCACTGTTGAGTCTGCTAGTTTCAAATCTTACTTTAAGATAAAACTATAATGACTTAAAAATGTTTAAAACTTTGATAAGAAAAAAGACATCCCATAAATGGGCAATACATTAATAATAAACCCTTCCATTTAAATGATACATTACTTGTCTAGCAGAGGAACAGGATGAGGTAAATATCTCTTCAGAGGCTAGGTACCTAACTTTATAGTTTTCTCAAGTTTCCAACAGTTAAACAATAATATGCAGAGTGACGCCAGCAGTATGGAGGGAATAGGAAGTCCCAGTCCTTGTCCCCACACAGAAATACTGACCTAAAAACTATATGCAGACCAGAATACCTTGATGAGAGCCCCAGAATGCAGTTAGGAAGATGCAGCACCCTGTAAGAGTACAAAATAAGAACAAACTACACTGAAATGGTTAAGAAGGGCAGTTTCACTGTACTTGTGTCTCCCCCCGATCCCCAAATCAGCACAGGTCGGTGCAGAAAAATATCACTTTAGTATGTAATTTCTATCACATGGGAGAGGGCCAAGGGTGGATCCAACATCTCTAGACCTTCAGGGTGCTGCCCAAGAGAACTGTTCCTGTTTCACCCCACCCAGAGTACTGAGAGATCCACCATAGTTTGAATGCCTCAAGACAGCTAAGAACAAGGAACAGGGGTATGTGGTTCTCAGCAGTGGCCTGTGTGGACTGCAGCTGCCGGCATGGATGGCAGCAGCTGGCATGGGCCCCTGCAACTGGTGTAGACTGCAGCAGCCAGGAAGGATCTCAGCAGTCCATGGGGCTCTCAGCAGCTGGCATGGATATTAGCAGGTGACTTGGCTCTGTGGGATTGGAAGAAGGCACACAATCCTGAGACTTCTTTAGGAGGGAAGGAATGGGGAGAGAAGTGGAGCTTGCATCTAACGTCCTGGCATCTCAGTGCACTGCCTTAGGGAAAAGGGGTGGGTGGCTCTCAGTACTGAGAATAGCTCTGAGGGATTGGGAGAAAGTATAGAATCCTGAGAATTCTCCCCTAGGAGGGAGGGAAAAGAGTGGAACACGCACATCCATAAAAAGATTTTAGAGACTCCCAGAAGATTTCTAGTTGGGCTGATTGGTGCAAGTCTTTCTCAGCCAATGCCAATCCATAAAGACTGGAAGAAGTGGCTGTTTCTTCAAATGTATAGACACCAAATTCAAAGCTTATAAGAAATACAAAGAATCAGGGAAATATGACACTGCCAAAGGAACAAAATAAATCTTCAATAACATACTGTAAAGAAATGGAGATCTATGAATGGCCTGACAAAAAAAATAAAAATAATCATCTTAAAGAAGCTCAGTGAGGTACAAGAAAACACAGATAAGATGAAATCAGGAAAATGATACTTGAACAAAATGAGAATATAAACAAAGAGAGAAACCATTAAAAAATACCCCACAGATTCTGAAGCTGAAGTGTAGAATAACTGAACTGAAAAATCCATAAGGAAGAAACTTCTATAGACACACAAAAATAAAGACAAAGAAATCAAAGCATACCACTCCAAAATATCAACAAATGACAAAGGAAGACAGAAAGAGAGGAAGAAAGGAATGACAAAAAGAGCTAGAAAACCATTAAAAAAACAGTAACAGTAAGTCTTTATCAATAATTACTTTAAATATGAATGGACTAAACACCTCAATTAAAAGACAAAGAGTGGGGCTTCCCTGGTGGCACAGTGGTTGAGAGTCCACCTGCCGATGCAGGGGAATGCAGGGGACACGAGCTCGTGCCCAAGTCTGGGAAGATCCCACATGCTGCGGAGCGGCTGGGCCCGTGAGCCATGGCCACTGGGCCTTCGCGTCCAGAGCCTGTGCTCTGCAACAGGAGAGGCCACAACAGTGAGAGGCCCACGTACTGCAAAAAAAAAAAAAAAAAAAAAGACAAAGAGTGGTGGAGTGGATAAAACAAACAAAAGAGCTAACAATATGCTACCTACAAGAGACTCACTTTAAGAACACACATGTGCTGAAATCAAAGTGATGGAAAAAGATATTTTGCTAATGGTAACCAAAATAGAGCAGAGGTGGCAATACTTATACCAGACAAAATAGACTTTCAGTTAAAATCAGTCACAGGAAACAAAGAAGGTCACTAAACAGGGATAAATGGGTCAATTCATCAATAGGATACACAATTGTAAACATATATGCATTCAACATTGGAGCAAAAATATATAAAGCAAATATTAATAGAGCTGAAGAGAGAAATAGACAACAGCACAGTAATAAAAAGGGACTTCAAGACCTCACTTTCATCAATGGATAGATCATTCAGTAAGAAAAGCAATAAAGAGGAGACATGAAAAAAACACTATAGATCAACTAGACCTAACAGACATATATACAACATTCCATCCAACAGCATCAGAATATGCATTCTTCTCAAATGCACATGGAACATTTTCCAAGAGACATCAGATGCTGGGCCACAAAAGAGGCCTTAACTAATTTTAAAAAGATTTAAATCATATCAAGTATTGCTTCTATCCACAATGGTATGAAACTAGAAATCAGTAACAGGAGGAAAACTGGAAAATTCACAAATATGTGGAAATTAAACAACACACTCCTGAACAACCAAAGAAGAATTCAAAAAGGGAAATCAAAAAGTATCTTAAGACAAACAAAAATAAAAATAAAACATATCAAAACCTATTGGATACAGCAAAAGCAGTTGTAAGAGGGAATTTTATAGCAACAAATGCCTACATTAAAAAAAAAGAAAGACCTCAAATAACATAGCATTACACCTCAAGGAAACACAAAAAGAAAAACAACCTAAGCCCAAAATTAGCAGAAAAAAAGGAAATAATAAAGATTAGAGCAGAAATAAATGAAATAAACATTACAAAAACAATAAAAGAGATCAATGAAACTGAGTATTTTTTGAAAAGAAAATTGACAAACCTTACTAAACCTAAACTAAAAAAGAGAAGATTCAAACACACAAAATTAGAAATGAAAGAGGAGACATTATAGCTGATAACACAGAAATAAAAGGATCATAAGAGACTACTATGAACAAGTATATGCCAATAAATTTGATAATCTAGAAGAAATTCCTAGAAACATACAACCTACCAAGGCTGAATCATGAAGAAATAAAAGATCTGAACAAACCAATAGTGAGTAAGGAGACTGAATCTCAGTAATTAAAACCTTCTCAACAAAGAAAAGTCCAGGACCAGATGCCTTCATTGGTGAATTCTATCAAACATTTAAAGAAGAATTAATGCTAATCCTTCTCAACTTCTAAAAAAAATTGAAGAGGAGGGAACACTTCCAAACTCATTTTACAAAGCCAATATTACCCTGTTCAAAGCCACAAAGACATCACAAGAAAACTACAGAACAATATCCCTGGATAAAAATAGAGGCAACAATTCTCAACAAAGTACTAGCAAATCAAATTCAACAGCACACTAAAAAATATCATACACCATGATAAAGTGGGATTATTCCATGGGACACAAGGATGGTTCAACATATACAAATCAAGAAGTGTGATACACCACATTAACAGAATGAAGAATAAAAATCACATGACCATCTCAATAGATGCAGAAAAGCATTTAATAAAACTCAACACCCTTTCATGGCAAAAACACTCAATAAACTAGACAAAGAGGGAATGTACTTCAGTATAATAAAGGCCATATATGACAAGCCCACAGCTAATTATACTCATTAGTGAAAAACTTGGTTTTTTGTTCCTCTATGGTTAGGAACAAAATAAAGACACCCACTCTCACCACTTTTATTCAGCGTGGTACTGGAAGTCTTAGCCAGAGCAATTAGGCAAGAAAAAGAAATAAAAGTCATACAAATTGGAAAGGAACTAGTAATCTGTTTGCAGATGACATGATTTTATATATAGCAAGCCCTAAGGATTCCACAAAAAATCCTGTTAGAATATACGAATTCAGTAAAGTTGCAGGATACAAAATCAAGATATAAAAGTCAGTTACATTTCTATACACTAACAATGTACTAATTGAAAAGGAAATTAAGATAACCATTCCATTTAGCTTCATAAAGAATAAAATATTTAGAAATAAGCTTAACCAAGGAGGTGAAAGACTTGTACATTAAAACTACAATACATTGCTGAAAGAAATTAAAGACACAAATAAATGGAAACATATCCCAAAGACTTAATATTGTTAAAATGTACATAACTACCTGAAGTGATCTACAGATTCAATGTTATTCCCATAAAAATCCCAATGGCACTTCTTACAGAAATAGGAAAACTAATACTAATTAAAACCCGAGACCCCAAATAAACAAAACAATCTTAAGAAAAAAAAACAAAGCTGGAGGCATCACATGTCCTGATTTCAAAATATATTACAAAAATAGAGTAATTAAAACAGTACGGTACTAACATAAAGGCAGAAATACAGACCAGTGGAATAGAACAGAGAGCCCAGAAATAAACTAACCTACATAATGTCAATTGATCTTCAACAAGGGTGCTAAGAATACACAATTGGGAAAGAATAGTTTCCTCAGCAAATGGTGTAGGGGGGACTTCCCTGGTGGTCCAGTGGTAAAGAATCTGCCTTCCAGTACAGGGGACACAGGTTTGGTCCCTGGTCAGGGAACTAAGATCCCACATGCCGTGGGGCAACTAAGCTCGCATGCCACAACTATTGAGCTCACGCGCCTCAACGAGAGAGCCCACGTGCTGCAAACTACAGGGCCCAGGTACCACAACTACAGAGCCCATGCACCCGAAGCCCACATGCCACAACTAGAGAGAAGCCCGAGCGCCAAAATGAAGAGACCGCGCGCCACAACAAAAGATCCCACATGCCTCAATGAAGATCCTGCATGCCACAACTAAGACCTGACACAGCCAAAAAAATAAAGAAAATAAATAAAAATATTAAAACAAAAAACAAACGGTATTGGGAAAACTAAATATCCACATGCAAAAGAATTAAATTGAACTCCTATCTTATACTGTACACAAAAATCAATTCAAAATGGATTAAAGACTTAAACATAAGAACTGAAACTATAAAACTCCTAGAAGAAAACATAGGGGAAAAGGTTCATGATAGTGGTCTTGGCAGTGATTTCATGGATATGACATCAAAAGCACTGGCAACAAAAGCAAAAATAGGGAAGTGGGACTATATTAAATTAAAAAGCTTCTGCACAGCAAAAGAAACAAACAAGAGAGTGAAAAGGCAACCTACAGAATGGGAGAAAGTATCTGTAAGCCATATATCTGATAAGGGGTTAACTTCCAAAATAAATAAGAAAACTCCCACAACTTAACAGAAAAAAAAAAAAAAAAAACCCAAACAAAAACAAAACCAACAACCAACGAAACAAACAAAAACACCTAAATAAGCCCATTAAAAAATGGACAAAGGACTTGAATAGACATTTTTCCAAAGAAGACATACAAATAGTCAATAGGTGTATGAAAAGGTGCTCAGCAATCACTAATCATCAAGGAAATACAAATCGAAACTACAAGGAAATATCTGGCGCCTTTTAGGATGGCTATTATTGAAAAAAGTCAAAAGATAATAAATGCTGTCAACATGGCAGAGAAATCGCAACCCTCTTACACTGTTGGTGGGAATGTAAAATGGTACAGCCGCTGTGTAAAACAATATGGCAGTTCCTTTAAAAAATTAAAATAGAACTAACATAACATGCAGCAATCCAACTTCTGGGTATATATCCAAAAGAACTGAAATTAGGATATCAAAGAAATATCTGCTGTCCCATATTCATTGAAGCATTATTCAAAACAGCCAACATGAAACTCAACAACTCCAACCCACAGGTCCACTGACAGATGAAGAGATAAAGAAGATGTGGTATATATGTACAATGGACTATTAATCAGCCTTTATTTTTATTTATTTATTTTTGACCTCATCACCACGCAGGATCTTAGTTCCCTGACCAGGGACTGAACCTGGGCCCCAGCAGTGAAAGTACTGAGTCCTAAGCACTGGACCACCAGGGAATTCACTAATCGCCCTTAAAGAGAAGTAAAACCTACTATCTGTGACAAAATGGATGGAGCTGGAGGACATTATGCTAAGTCACAGAAGCACAAATACTGCATAATTCCAACTCTATGAGAAATCTAAAATAGCCAAGCTTATAGAAGTAGAAAATAGAATAATGGTTGCCAGGTGATGGGGGAGAGGAAATGGGGAGTTGTTCTATAAAGTAACTGGCATACAAGATGAGTAAGTTCTAGAGATCTGCTGTACAACACAGTGCCTAAAATTGATATAGTATTATGCTTTAATTTGTTGGGAGTAAGTAGGTCTCACGTTACGTGTTCTTACTAACAAAGGAACACAAACAAACTTTTGAAGGTGATGGATATGTCTAACACCTTGATTTTGGCGACGGTATTACAGATGTAGGCATATGCCCAAACTCATCAAATTGTATATAGTAAATATGAGCAGTTTTACATCAATTTTACTCAGTGAAGCTGTAGATCTCAAAAAATATATATATTCATATACTCATAACCCCCCCACATATATATATGAAAGGGAGGAAAGTCCCCTCTAATATTAATACTATAATTGGTATTAGAAATATTATAATCAAACATGGTGGATCAATTAATATTTTCTGGCTGATTAGTAACTGAATAGTATCAGAGTTCTTGAAAATTAAATCTTCCAGTTATCTGAAATCAAGCAAATTACAGAATTTTTGTTAAAAGAAACTCTAACTTCATTCAGAGGAAACAAGTCTTCGAGCAACAGTACTTAGTTATGTTTATTTTTTTAATTACGCCAACAATTAGACAACCAATCACAGACATGTAAAAAGATCACAATACACCTGAAATCAGTCTATAGAGAAATGTCCTCAGAACACTGACCACCAAATAATCAGAGATGCTGTGTATATGATGGTTCAGGGTATGCATATTGCTCACTGTTCAGGGGCATCTAGCTGAGGAAGCAGAGAAGCCTGGAACTGGACCCACTTCACTAGTTATGCCACGTCCCTGCAGGGTAACCCACAGAAAATGTAAGGGTAAAATATTATAGAAAATTTTTGAAAAATATTACTTTGCCAATCCTTAAAGCAGCTTATGCAGTATTACTGGAGGAAGATCTCAGATAGAATCTTAAAGTCAGAATTAATCTTAGGTCATTGCCTCTCCACTCCCTCCAGATGAAATACATCATACACCATTCTAACCTATATTTGAGTACTTCCATGGACATACATGGCCATTAGGTAGTTCTTTGTGATAAGCCAAATTGTATCTCTCTGAAACTTCTGCCCTTTTCAATTACTGCTCTTATACATGATAGCCCTAAAGGATTTTTTTAAAAAATTATTTATTTAATTTATTTATTTTTGGCTGCATTGGGTCTTTGTTGCTACACGCGGGCTTTCTCCAGCTGCTGTGAGCATGGGCTACTCTTCGTTGCGGTGCGTGGGCTTCTCATTTTGGTGGCTTCTCTTGTTGCAGAGCATGGGCTCTAGGGGCCCGGGCTTCAGGAGTTGTGGCTTGTGGGCTCTGGAGCGCAAGCTCAGTAGTTGAGGCGCACGGGCTTAGTTGCTCCGCGGCATGTGGGATCTTCCCGGACCAGGGATCAAACCCGTGTCCCCTGCATTGGCAGGCGGATTCTTAACCACTGCGCCACCAGGGAAGCCCCCCTAAAGGATTTTTGAAGACCACTATCACATTTGTCTTTTCCCCTTTTTCTTCATTGCAAATAACTTGAGTTCCTTTAATTCATTATCATATGATAATGATTCTAGAAAGTGGCTACTCCAGAGTTCCTATACAGGACAGGCTAGAGGACTTGTCTTGAAGTTTCTTCCGCAGGGCAGACACAGAGCTTCTACTTAGCTTTTATATGATACTACTTTTGTCTCCCTAATAACTGTCCAATTATGCCAAAGATAGTTGATAGCATTTATACTTAGTTTCTGCCACAAATCAAGCTTTGACATTATTGACTTGTAGGTTTTAACAAACTTTGCTGATTTTCTTTTTTTCTTCCTTTAATTTTTTTGGGGGGATGGCTTTAGTGAGGCTTTGGTGGGGGGAGTACAGGAGGCAAAAACACATTTTGCAGCCCTCTAATAGCATCTAGGCTAGTCAACATTCTTCTCAAAAGGTCGTGTGCAGGAGGAAGTGAAAACAAACAAAACAAATAAGTGTGGAACTATTTCTTCTTACCTACTGGAGTATTATATTTAACTCAACAAAAACTCTCAGATATATTTACCCTAATGAGCTGCTTTCTAGTCACATTTCTAGATTTGTACATTTTATTTATTTATTTATTTTTGCAGTACACGGGCCTCTCACTGTTGTGGCCTCTCCCGTTGCGGAGCACAGGCTCTGGACGCGCAGGCCCAGCGGCCATGGCTCACGGGCCCAGCCGCTCCACGGCATGTGGGATCTTCCCGGACCGGGGCACAAACCCGTGTCCCCTGCATCGGCAGGCGGACTCTCAACCACTGCGCCACCAGGGAAGCCCTGTACATTTTATTTTTATTTTTTAACTTAAACATAAACTTGGTTTTATTTGTGTAACTAGCTGACATTGGATTATATACTGTAAAATGTATAATTGTAAAAATTTAACTATATAAGTTCAATTATGTACATGAAAGACTTGGTTTCTTTTTTAATTATTAGAATAAAGATTCCAAGAGTAAATAAAATAACCTAAAATATTTAATAATATTATTTGTCAGGAAGTCCTATAGGCAGAATGTTTCTTAATTCTTCTGGTTGTCTTTTCCTATTAGAGTGCTAACAAACCAAAAGAGACCTAAATCTAATGATACTACAGGTGAAAAATGCCTTAGAAAAATATGTGAGAGCTCAGTTTTAAAGTAGTCATGGCAATCCATCTAATTAAAAATAAACTTTCATCCTTTTCTGCCCTTCCTAACTCTTCTACCTCAATGAAATTGATTACATTAAATTTTTAAAAGTTAGTAACTGTTTTTCATTTAAAAGGTTCTAAGAAATAGCAAATCATCAATTTGGAAAAATCAGCTACAAGTCTGTGCATAGTATCACACCAGATATTTAATGAAAAGGGCATTCTACTTCCCACATCAACTTGAGGGCCCAGTACATATGTACTTTCCAAAGGATATGAATTCATGGGTTTCCAGGAAAATACTGAATAACCAATTGACCTAAAAATAAATCTGGGTAACTCTAGGAATGTTCTGAGTTTACAGTAACATTTTAGAGCCTCGGGGACAAGTATTAAGGAATAAATCTGTTTTAGTTTCTAATGCCAGTGAATTCCTTTGTGGCAACTTTTAAACCACAGGAATTATCCCATTTGGAGGCTATAATTCTCTTATAAGATGTGCTTCCCAATTAAAGACCACATCCAGGAAGGCATGTCAGTAAACATTATGGCTCCATGGATAAATCCTGAGGGAAGATTTAAATGGTCATTAAGAAGGGAGCTTATTTACATTAGATTTACAAATTTTCAAATAAATTCTATCAGTAAAGAATGGCCTATTGGTGTAAAGAATAGAGCAAAGGCTTTAGGTAAACAACAGAATCAATGTGTTTTGGCACTGAAGAGGAACTTTAGAGATCATATAAGAGGCATATAAGAAAACCTTCATTTTATAGACATAGAGTGACTTGTCCAAAGTACAGCCATAACTGGAAATTTGACTTTTGCATTTTTCCTTTTTTAACTTGCCTGATCTCTAGCAAGTCCAAAACACCATATTAACAAGACAGTGTCATCCCCATAGACTATATTACATAATCGATTTTCAGGATAAGAATGCAACCTATACACTGCCATCATCCCTGTCACCTCTATGACCTGGTAGACTGAACCTATGTCCCCAGGCATAGGGAATGAGAAAAACAGCCACAGTGACAACCTCTTTCCACTATTTCTCAACAAATTCGTGGTGCCACAAAAGGTCAATGATTTAATTTTTAAAGTTTGAGGAAGAGGAAAAGTACATTTTTGTACTTCATGGACTCCTACCTGACATACATGCAACTGGTTGTCTGAGTAGCCAGAGACTCCTTTGCTCATCATCCCCAGATGGATGTAAACAAATGTATTGGAGGCTATTATTAAATTTACCAAAAGATCCTTTCCAAAAGTATTCTTTTAGATGTTTTAACATTTCACTGCCTTTACAAAATCCTATTTAGATCAAACATTTTATCAATACCTGTAATGCTTGAATTCTCATCTGGAATGTGAAGGCACACTGTCTGAGAGACCAAAGAATCTGGGGGCTATGGGGTTCTTTCAAACTTAAAACCTCTAAAGATAAACATGCTAATGCCACAATCCACAAACTTGCACCATGGGACATCTTAAATATTTAAGGGAAACACAGGAGTACTCAACATATGTTGAATATCGTGTGAAGTACTAGCTCACACTAGTTCACAGTTTTGACATTAGATGACATGAAAGTCAATGTGAAAAGGAAAATGAGGCTGGTGGTGTCCAATCTGATTCCAGGATTTGAGAATCCTGCAGTGCCCAACAGGGGCTCAGATCCTATAAGTAACTGTGATTATTTTAAAATGAAAATATCTTTTTTCTTTCCATTTATGTGTATTTTTAAATAGCTATTAAATTGTTAGATCACAGATACTTATTCACTTAATAAGCAGCACTCTTAAGGTTTTGCTTGTTGGTGCCAAGGGGCTCCGTGAAAAATACTAAGATACTAAGGGCTCTGTGAACTGAGACAGTTTGAGAAACTCTGTGCTAAATATAAATATAAAAATATATAAAATCTCAATAATAAAATAAAAAAGACTAGAATCCCTAGTAAAAAACACAGATATGCCCAAAATTATAAATCATAGACTCAGTATTATCATGTATTTATTAGTTGTCATATGTACTTTATTATATACAACACTGACTGGCTAAGACTATTTTTTCTAGAGTTCAACAGCCTTAGGTTCAAAATTTAATTTTACCATAACTGTGCACCCTGGCTCTTTAAATCTCAGTTTCCTAATCTGTAGTAATGAGAACAATAATAGTACTTACTTTATAGTGTGTACTGTAAAGATTAAATGAAATAATGCATGAAAACTATACGTGGCACATAAGTGCTCAGTAAAATATTAGTTTATTGTCATTATTAAAATATACTCGTTACAAAGTTCCACTTCCAGGAAGATAAACTAGGTGCTTGAGACCAATCCTACTGTAAGTATGTCTTAAAATGTTGAAATGAAATGAATAGAATTTTTTTTCATAATTTTTAAGGCATCAGATTCTACTGAGGTAATAAAGAACTCTGGAGTCATGACTAGAAAAGGAAGTCAGCTCAGAGAGGTGAGCCTGGCATTTGAGGGCAATTTTGTGCTCAAAGCTTTTGTCAATGTCAAAAGCATAGCTGAGAGGCTGAGAAGGGGAACAGAGGTTTTAATAAACTTACAGTGCTGGGGCATAAAAATTAGCATTCAGAGCCTACTAAGGAGAAAATAAAGCCTGGTATGAGTTGGGATCTCAAAGGGTTTGGAGTAAGTATGACTCTAGAAACAGACCCTTCCTCACAGAAGATAAATCCTGTTTTAAATCACCGCATTCTCTTGGTTCGTTTACAGTGATCTGGAATTACTAGTGCTCCTAGACTTGCTGCCTGCCAGAGGCCAAAAAAAAAAATCCTCTTTGGAATATCACTGAGATTTTAAAATTACCTCCATTATTTTTCATATACCACACCTGGACACAATGAAAGATACCCAGATATATGAGAAGACAACAAAACCAAACATCTGGAGACCAAGAGAAACAAAAGAATACAGATATCAGACCCACTGTGGATTCAGATAATGGGGCAATCAGAGGCAGGCCTAAAAACCATTATGCTTAATATGACTGACAAATTAAGCAGCAACACTGAGATTGTCAGAAAATGGTAGAATAAAAACACCTAAATGGAAATTTTAGGACTAAAATGCAATCAGTGAAATTAAGAACTAGTGGATGGGTTGAATAGCAAATTAGTGAACAGAAGATAAATGAGAAGAAAATATGCAAACTAAAATATGGAAAGGGCTTCCCTGGTGGCACAGTGGTTGAGGGTCCACCTGCCGATGCAGGGGACACGGGTTCGTGCCCCGGTCTGGGAGGATCCCACATGCCGCAGAGTGGCTGGGCCTATGAGCCATGGCCGCTGAGCCTGCGCGTCCAGAGCCTGTGCTCCGCAATGGGAGAGGCCACAACAGTGAGAGGCCCGCGTACCGTAAAATATGGAAGAAAAGATGAAAAATACAGAAAAGAACATAAATGATATATAGGATATAGTAAGATATCCAGCAGACAGGTAACTGGAATCCCAGAATGAAAGGACTTAAAAAAATAGAAGCAGAAGCAATATTTGAAGATATAATGGCTGACAATTCTCCAAAAATGATTAAAGACATTAAGCTCCAGATTTAAAAAGCACTACAAACTCTAACCAAGATAAGTACAAAGAAAACAATATCTAGTCACATAATAGTAAAAACTGATGAAAACCAAAGGCAAAAAATACCTTAAAAGTAGTCAGAAATAAAACAAAAAAAGATGCAAGAACACTGCCAGACAGCTGAAATCTCAAGAGAAACAATGGAAGCCAGATAACACAAAATCTTTATTAATATACTGAAAGGAAACTGTCAACCTAGAATTCTATATCCAGCAAAAATGTCCTTCAAAAAAAAGGTCAAATAAAGATATTTTGTAAATATACAAAAACTGAGAGAATTTATCATGAGCAGATCCACACAAAGTATTATATACTACCTAAAATAGGTTCTCCAGGCAGAAAGAATGCTTTGAAAACAAAGCTCAGAGATGCAGTAAGGAATGTCTTCTATAAAAACAGTGCCAATAAAAATCCCTCATAAATAATACATATAAAATTAAAACACTCAACAATAGCACTTAAGTTGGGGGAGGGGGTTATTAAATGTATTAAAGTAGAAGGTTCTTTTACAGCCCAGGAAGTGGTAATAGTAGTACGTTACATCATACCTTAATAAATCAAAGATGGATAGTGCAGCCTCTTGGGTAACCATGAAAACAACAATAAAGACTTAAAAATTACAAGCTAATGATGAGAGGAAGAGAGATGCCATAAGAAAAAGTAATCAAACAAAAATAAAACCAAAAAAAGTAACAAAATGGAAAGAATGAAAATAAAATGATAGATTTAAACTCAAATGTATCCGTAATTATATTAAATGTAAACAGAATAAATGCTGTGATTAAAAAAAATATATTGTCAGACTAGATTTTTTTTTATAAATCCACCTATATGCCAATAACAGGCCATAAGCCTTAAATATAAGGATGTAGAAAATTAAAATTTGAAATTTAAAAAAGATATAATGGCAGCTATCAGCCAAAAGAAAGCTGATGTAATAGCAGACAAAGTACACTCTGAGGCAAAATATAATCACTGATTAACATGTACACATTACTATATATAAAATAGATAACCAACAAGGACCTACTGTACAGCACAGGGAACTATACTCAATGTTTTGTAATAACCTATAAGGGAAAAGAATCTGAAAAAGAATATATATGTAAAACTGTATCTCATATATATATGTATAACTGAATCACTGTGTTGTACACCTGAAACTAACATGACATTATAAATCAACTATACTTCAATAAAAAAAATACAGGAGACATTACCAAAAAAGCTGCTTAACAAAATAAAAAAATATATAGTTGCCAGACTCTGGGAAAGTGTTCTAAAGTGATGAGAGAGTAGTCATCAGTAAAAGGGGAATTTGTACAAGAATTCTGTTTCTTTGCATTCTTGTCAATTCAATGCACACATCACACACCTTAACCTCAGACCTGAGATGCTAGAGATGCTCTAGTTGAATTCCCTATATGTAAAAGAAGAAGGAACTGAAATTTCTTTTAAAATCTCTCTAGAGAAATTATAGTATGCCCAGTTTCAGGTTACACAGATAATTTGTGGAGAGTTTAGTTCATATTAGCATTCAGACTCTCCAATGCCAAGTTGCATGGTCTTTGTCTCCTCAAAACTTAAAAATTCAAATACATTATTTATTCTGAGCTAATTTTATACTCAAGTGAAATATTTGAGGTTAACCTCTAAAATATCAACAAGTACAGTATATAACTCACATATAGCATTAACTATATGTTAGGCACTATTCTAAGTATCTTACGCATGTTAACTCATTCAATCCTCATAACCAGAATTTGAGATAAGTACCATCATTATCCCTTTTTTATCAACATAGAAACTGAAGCACAGAGAGTTTAAGTATCAAGATCACATAGATAATAAAGAGAGAGGCTAGTATTGGAATCTAGGCTCCAGAGTTTGTGCTCTTTACCAACTAAGAGAAGCCTCCGGGATTAACGTAGACTCTACCACAAACTATATGTCTAACCTTGGCAAGACATTTCATATTTCTACATGTTCTTCCTAGTACACAGAAATGAAAAATTTTACAAAATATTACCTAAAATGTTTTTTAATTTTTAAAAACCTAATTTTCAATAGCAAAGCTTTATTATGTAATTATATCCTTAACCGTAGAAAACTTACCTGAACACCAGGCCTCTCCAGACAGTTTAATTATAAGTTTCCTGATTTCTGAACAATGTAAGTCAACTAATATTACTGTCAGAGTACAGGAAGAAAGCCTATTAATGAAATACAGGCATATTTTTCTGTACAATCATTATAAAGGCACTTGTATTTTCCATGAAAAAGGTAATTCCTGTTTTTGGCAGTTTCTAACAGTGATTTTTTAGTTTCCCTCCAAAATCACTTTTCTTACAAAGCTGTAGGAATTTTCAACTGAACACATATTCATGTAGCTAAAGACCACACTTCCCAGGCTTTGTGGCTACATATGGCGTATGACTAAGTTCTGACCAGTGAGATCTGAGCATAAGTGCTATGTACAACTTCCAGGTCTTTCCTTTCAAAGGAAGGGGAGTGCTCTCTTCTTTCCCTTCTTTTCCCTTTTTAGCTGACTGGATTTGAGTAAAACTGGACCACTAGAGGTAAACTGTGTGTTGAAGCTGGCACAGCAACAAGAAAAGAGAAGGCTAATTCTCTGATATTTGCGGGGCCATCATACCAGCCCAGATATTTATATGAGTGAAAAATACACTTCTAACTTATTGGGGAGCTCTTAACTTCAGCCACTGGCCATGAATCCTAAGTAATTTAGAACTAGAAAGTCAATCACAAAGTGATTTGTGTTTCCACACAAAAAGTTGTAATTAGGGAATATGTTCTTATCCTTAGTCTTAACTTTAAGATAAATGTTGTCAACAATACAATAAAAGGACAAAATAAAACAAATATCATTAAACTCCCTTACAATATAAAATCATGATACGTAACAATAAAAAGACATGCAAATATGCTATGCATATTGATTATACAGGCTTATATAACCTCTGCACGTAAATATAAAAATACATATATCTCAATTATATATGGTATATCATAAATGTGACCTAAAATTAACAAGCCAGCTATAATCTGAGTAAACATTTAATTAATAACTTTGCTTGCTCCCTTGGAACTTAATTAAAGGAGGTTTTGCTTGTTTCTCTGTTTTTGTACTGATATAGATTCCCTTGTTTTCTTACAAACCAGTCCAGGGCAGCTTAAACTATAAACTTCTTCTCTCAAATAGTTTCCTAAGTGCAATAATTTTATTGATCAGATAGCTATACTTTGTAAAAGTATCCTAAAATTCTTCTTTACTGCTTTTAGTTTGGTTGGCATTTGATGACAAACTTGATGTGCTATGGGTAATTAATGCAGGATACTAACCAGGGTTCTAAATTAAATTGCATTAAATCTGAGTATCTGGGTCCACACTGACTCATGTGCTTCTAATGAACACCTGAATAAGGTTTTTAAAATAAGATTTAATTCTTTACAGAATTAACTGAGAGGAACCAAAACAACTCTGTGAGTGGTGTGTATACAGAATTATTTGCCATTAACCACCAGTCACAGAACTCCAGACACTAGATTTGAAAAAGAAACTGTAAGGCACAGAGGCAAAGTCCTAGACCTGGTCTTGTATAATTCTCTTCTTGAGCCATGCACTATGGGATCCACCCGAGTCTAGATGTCTAGACGCACATGACTTTAGGAACTCTTTTCCATTTGTATGAATCCCCTTTCTAATGTATTACTTCTTTCTGCTTTTGCTGTAAGTCTGGAGGTTCTCTCATCTTTTGTCTATCTCTGACTCTTGGCATTTGTGCAAGAGAAACACTTATCTCTGCTGAGTAAGGAAAAACATCCCTTGTCTATTGGCACTACATTAATTAGCAGGGTATTCAGTTTCCCGGTGTTAGACTATTATGCTAAACTAATCCAAGCTCCCTTCTTGTATTGCTTAAGGTTGAATATTTTCATTGACTCACTGGCCTTAAGAAAACTATTTTTCTTTTTTATCATAAATCTTTTTTTATATATATTTATCAAATCAATCATGATATATTCATATGCCTCCAAATGAAAATTTTCCCAACATATGAAGATTATTTAAAAGTTATAAATTATTTGTGGAGGAAATAAAATATAATTTCTTCAAAAGAAAAATAATCTTGTGTAACAAAAACACTATTATATTCACTTTTAAGTTGCTCTGAAATCACACTCAAACAGTGGCCATCACTGACTAGCTTACAGATAAAATAAGAATTGAGAAGAATAAATTTAAAATATCCTATGTAGTAGCTTACAAAGAGAATAAGAAAAGCATAAGAACAAAATTAGAAGGAAAGCAAAATCATCTGTCTTTAAACCAGTGAAACACATTTGTATTTTTCCCATATAAAAATTTCAACTTCCACACAACTTAGTAAGCCAAAAAATTTAACAGTAACCCTATATAATTATCACACCCTTTTTTCTACCTCTTTTGCTTCACATTGAGATTAACATTTTAAATGCAATATACTTACTGAAAAATGGTAGTATGAGTATGTTATAGCAAAAGCAGAACAGCAACTATCATTATTAAGTGCTTACTATATACCACTGTATAAAGTTAAATGAATTACCATATTTAATCCTACTTATACCTCTATGAGACACATATTATTATTAGCCCCATTTAACTGGAGCAAATATATATATATATATATATATATTTTTTTTTTAGATGAATTAAGTAACTTGCCTAAGATGAGACAGCCTGTAAATTGTTCAAATGGGACTTAAACCCAAGTAGGTATACCAAGAGCACACTTCCAAACTTTTCAAAAATATATTAAGAGCATGTCATAATTCTACAAGTACTCACTTAGATTCAAATTTTCCTTTAATTAGCAATTACACACATATAGACTAAATAACAGCTCAAAATATCACATTGGTGACTACTTGCAAATAAGAATCAGAGGATGCTTGCGTTACAGAGCCTCAAGAGTCGCACACTGACACAATTCTAGGAAGTTCCCTCTTCTCAGTGTTTTCTCTTGCCACTCCAAAATCCCAAAGAATTTTAGAGCTTGGTAAGGATCAGAGTGGCATTACAAAAACCACATTGACCTATTATACTAATTAGAAGATAAATTTTACTTAAAAAGAGCTGCTACATGATTGAGTTGAAATTATTTCTAGATTTTAAAAAATGTATACAATTTAATGAGAACAAAGGAAAGGACCAAAAATAAAAAGTACTGAAAGAATGGAAAGCAATGAGAGGGAAAGAAAGAGTAGTAAGAAGGAATGCAAAAAGGGAAAACAGAAGAAAATGGAAAAAGAGAAAAGGAGAGTATTTAAGAATGAGAAAGATTATGAAAAGTAAATTACTAAAATAAATTACAAATTTACAAAAGTAAGTTACACAAGTAAAGATAAATCATAAAAAGTAGACTGATAGCAAAAATGAAAAATGAGAAAAATCTATGTCTATGACCATTCCTTTCTTGCAATCATCCACTAAGTATAGATCTCTTCATTACTCTTTTTTCTAGACTTCTGTTCTTTGGTAGCTATTCAGACAGTGCTTGCTATTTCGTACATAGGTCAGGAAAATACTAAGGAGACACCCTAGTCCCTTACTCACAGTCTCTTTCCTTTAAACATTTGTTGTTTTCTTTTTGAAGTACATAAACTAAAATTCAAGAGCCTAAATGGTTTTATGAAATACTAAAAAGTATTTTAGTTTATTCTTATTTTATAATAAATGTGTTTTCTTAATATACTATTAATCACTTTACATTGCTCTTCTGCAATATGACATTAGAAAGCATATTTCCTTTCAAAGGTTAATATATTACTTATAAAATAGGCAAAGTTAGAAGCTCTTTCCAACCTGCCAATAAGATATTTGTTATAATGAAATAAAAATCAAAAGGAGTGATCCTTTCCCATCTGGCCCTTTCCCAGGCTAACACTCATTTATAGAAAAAATTCCACTTATCCTAAATCTGGAATTTATTACTTATGAACAAACTTAAGAAAAATGCTTTAACCATAAGTACATAACATAAACCCAAATTCCACCAGAAGGAAAGTTTATTTCACAGAATTAAAAGAATATGTGATGACATTACAGCTTATTTAGAAACATCACTGGTGTTTCTTCTAATGCAGATGAAATTTCGATTATAAACGAAATCTGCCTTTATAAGTATATTCACAAATCCACTGATTCACCCTGGATATATTTATAAATTAACCTCTCAGTCGTTTGAAAATATGCTCAAGGACCCTAACTGGAAACAAACAGAATAAAATGCAACACCTCAGCTTTGAAAATTTGAGGGGAAATTTTAATATACCAAAAGACATACTACATAAAGAAAGTAGAATGTATTTAAATAACCAGCTATGTAACTTGTCAATAGATTCCTATGTTAAAAAACTAAACAAAACAAAATAAAATGAACTCTAGTCATTAAAGGCACTGATACTCAAGAACATTCCAGGAACACACTCTAAAATCTGTCAGAAAAAAATTAATTTACAACTACCTATTACCATAAATCTTAGAAAACAACTAACTTATACTTTTCCCATGTATGTTCTACTTACCCAGTCTAGGCAGGAGGAAGCAAATACAAAGAGGCAGTGAAGGAATAACACTATGATCTGGGATGAACTTCTTGCCACCACTTTTTGGCAAGGGGTAGACCCCAAAGCAATGACAACCTTCTCTGATATTGCCTCTCTGTCATATCATACTCCCCTAAGTGTGTATCTCAATGGAAAATGGGGCCAATCAATCAACTTTGCTATAATAAATTTGTTCCCAATCCTAAGATGTAAAAGTTATCTTCAAAAAAACCAATGTATCGGTGCAAAGTGAAAAAGAGGCAGGCTAAATGAATTAAAAATATTTATACATGTTTATACACATGTATGTGTATATGTTATACTCAAATTAAAGTTTACTTTTTATTTTAAAGATCAGGAAATGAGCCTCAGAGAGGGTCATTAACATACTGCTTATGGTACATGATCACATGGCATTTAAATGGCAAACATGGATATAAACCTAGATCTATCCTTCTGACTCCAAAGACACTGCTTGCTCTTGGTTGTTATACTACACTGTCTTCCCTTCAAAGTAAGTACAGCAAAATGATTAATCATTCCATATTTATTAATGTTTATATGAAATGCACTAGGCATTGTGCTAGACGCTGGAAGCTTACAATTACGTAGTGTTAACAACTTATACCAATAATAACATTTATTTTTGTTAATAGCCACTGCTATATATGAGGAAGTAAAGGGTAAAAAGTACATCCACTGAAGAGGTCAAGAAAGGATTTATGAAGAAAATCGTATTTAGAGTAGGCTCCCAAAGGGTGGATTACATCTAATAGGTGAAGAGAGAGTTTGACCATTAGAAAACCTCAGGGAAACATTTCCAAAGCCATGTGACTGAGAAAGGACTGGATTGGTTAAAAAAGTGATGGGTTTGAGTATAGCTTTCATACATATTCACAGGGCAGTAAGCAGACAGACTTGGCTGAAATGGTTGGGAGTAGAAACTTAAAAATGAATACAGAGAATAGAAGCAGATAATCATGAAACTGAATGCCAGAAAGAAATCTGGATTTCCTCCTGAAAGTACTAAGAAATTATTAAACATTTTTGAATAGAGTAATTACTTGAGAAAAGCAAGTAACTATGTATCAGTCTGGTAGGAGGGAAGGTGGCAAAAAGCAAAAGATAATTTTTGAAGGATGTTGGCAGAAAAAGAGAGGGAAGGGTCAAAGTTCCAAATCATGAAAGAAAAGAAAAATGATATCAGAAATAGAATTATGAAAGCTAGAAGGGGACAACAAGTCTCTTAATTCTTTTCTCACAAAGTTTTTTGTTTGTTTAGGTTTAGCCAGGTGGAGTGGATTTAATTATTTTTAAAACATTTTATTTAAAGTGGGAGAATGATGCCTAAGTACAAATGTCCAATGGACCAACTGGAGAAGTAGGACTAAAGCTCGAGAGGGATTGGGGAGTCACGCTAGTACGGATGATGAAATGAACTAAAAGGACAAAAGAGAAAAAGTGGCATAGTAGCACTTCTGAGTGTTAAGGTGTAAAAAGGGAACTGACAGGAAAAAAGAGAGATAGCCCATTACATTACATTTAAATGTGTAGACCTCGTTAAGGATGGTTAAAGAATTGTTACTTCATTATGTTTAAAATTTTAATCTTAGCTGCTTCTGTCATGATCCACTGTAGAAACAGGAGTGGAAATATTCTGGTTTTAAATGATACGGTTTCTACCATATAGTTGCAAGCAGTTGACAGTAAAAACCAGCACCAGGCCCCTCAGCGCACATGCACAAACACACACACACATCCATTATGTAATCAGATAAGGCTTTCAAAATAGGAAAGGAAGCTGTCAAAAAGCCCCTAGATACTACCTGGTGAACAGTTTTGCCAGTTCCTGCTCTGACCAACTGCCAGCAACAGTTTTCAACTTAATTAAAACATATGGTCATTAAATACACAAAAATGCATTACAAATAGACATCTTTTGTACCATAGATGTATTCCTCAGAAGCTGGAGAAAAATATTATTTTTAAATTTAAGAGATGCTTTATCTTAATTTCTGATCTTAATTTGGCAGTGACTCAAAGCAATTTTCAGTTTATCTGCCCTCTGGCCCCTCAGTTAAGCAGCTAATGTTCTATAAATAATATTTAATGCATTAAAAAAGCTTCCTATTTCAATAGGCAACGTAAAAACGTTTTGTAAAACAAACAAAAATTAGTACCTCTTGTCCATTTTGAAAATCAGAATTGTAGGGAGAGGGTGGTATGAGGTTGGGCAAAGAGGCTTTTCTATAGAATAAAAACAGTATTTCTATTAAATTATGGTCTCTCACTATAAAACTCTTAGAGGAAAACATAGGCAGAACGCTCTATGACATAAATCACAGCAAGATCCTTTTTGATCCACCTCCTAGACAAATGGAAATAAAAACAAAAATAAACAAATGGGATCTAATGAAACTTAAAAGCTTTTGCACAGCAAAGGAAACCATAAACAAGACGAAAAGACAACCCTCCGAATGGGAGAAAATATTTGCAAATGAAGCAACTGACAAAGGACTGATCTCCAAAATATACAAGTGGCACATACAGCTCAATATCACAAAAGCAAACAACGCAATCCAAAAATGGGCAGAAGACCTAAATAGACATTTCTCCAAAGAATATATACGGATCGCCAAGAAACACATGAAAGGATGCTAAACATCACTAATCATTAGAGAAATGCAAATCAAAACTACAATGAGTTATCACCTCACACTGGTCAGAATGGCCATCATCAAAAAATCTACAAACAATAAATGCTGGAGAGGGTGTGTAGAAAAGGGAACATTCTTGCACTGTTGGGGGGAATGAAAATTGATACAGCCACTATGGAGAACAGTATGGAGTTTCCTTAAAATACTAAAAACAGAACTACAATACGACCCAGCAATCCCACTACTGGGCATATACCCTGAGAATACCATAATTAAAAAAGAGTCATGGGGCTTCCCTGGTGGCGCAGTGGTTGAGAGTCCACCTGCCGATGCAGGGGACACGGGTTCATGCCCCAGTCCAGGAAGATCCCACATGCCACGGAGCCTGCGCGTCCGGAGCCTGTGCTCTGCAACGGGAGAGGCCAGAACAGTGAGAGGCCTGCGTACTGCAAAAAAAAACAAAGTCTTGTACCACAATGTTCATTGCAGCACTATTTACAATAGCCAGGACATGGAAGCAACCTAAGTGTCCATCGACAGATGAATGGATAAAGAAGATGTGACACATATATACAATGGAATATTACTCAGCCATAAAAAGGAACGAAATTGAGATATTTGTAGTGAGGTGGATGGACCTAGAGTCTGTCATACAGACTGAAGTAAGTCAGAAAGAGAAAAACAAATACTGTATGCTAACACACATATATGGAATCTAAAAAACAAATGGTTCCAAAGAACCTAGTGGCAGGACAGGAATAAAGATGCAGATGTAGAGAATGGACTTGAGGACACAGGGAGAGGGAAGGGTAAGCTGGGACGAAGTAAGAGAGTGGCATGGACATATATACACTACCAAACGTAAAATCGATAGCTAGTGGGAAGTAGCCACGTAGCACAGGGAGATCAGCATGGTGCTCTGTGACCACCTACAGAGATGGGAGAGGGAGGGTGGGAGGGAGATGCAAGAGGGAGGAGATATGCGGATATATGTATATGCATGGCTGATTCACTTTGTTATAAAGCAGAAACTGGGGAGACCTTCAAGATGGCGGAGGAGTAAGAAGTGGAGATCACCTTCCTCCCCACAAATACATCAGAAATACATCTACATGGGGAATAATTCCTACAGAACACCTACTGAACAGTGGCAGAAGACCTCAGATTTCCCAAAAGGCAAGAAACTCCCCACGTACCTGGGTAGGGCAAAAGAAAAAAGAATAAACAGAGACAAAAGAATAGGGATGGGACCTGCACCTCGGGGAGGGAGCTGTGAAGGAGGAAAAGTCTCCACACACTAGGAAGTCCCCTCACTGGCGGGGATGGGGGGTGGCAGGGGGGAAGCTTCGGAACCACGGAGGAGAGTGCAGCAACAGGGGTGCAGAGGGCAAAGCGGAGAGATTCCCTCACAGAGGATCGGTGCCGACCAGCACTCACCAGCCTGAGAAGCTCGTCTGCTCCCCCGCCAGAGCTGGTGGGGGCTGGGAGCTGAGGCTTAGGCTTTGAAGGTCACATCCCAGGGAGATGACTGGTGTTGGCTGCATGAACACAGCCTGAAGGGGGCTACTGCGCCACAGCTGCTAGGGAGGAAGTCTGGGAAAAAGTCTGGACCTGCCTAAGAGGCAAGAGACCATTGTTTCGGGATGTGCAAGGAGAGGGGATTCGGAGCACCGCCTAACGAGCTCCAGAGAGGCGTGAGCCACAGCTGTCAGCGCGGACCCCAGAGACGGGCATGAGATGCTAAAGCTGCTGCTGCCGCCACCAAGAAGCCTGTGTGCAAGCACAGGTCACTATCCACACCCCCCTTCCGGGAGCCTGTGCAGCTCGCCACTGCCAGAGTCCCATGATCCAGGGACATCTTCCCTGGAAGAACACACGGCGTGCCTCAGGCTGTTACAACGTCACACTGGTCTCTGCCGCCGCAGGCCCGCCCCGCACTCCTTGCCCCTCCTTCCCCACCAGCCTGAGTGAGCCAGAGCCCCCTAATCAGCTTCTCCTTTAACCCCGTCCTGTCTGAGAGAAGAACAGACGCTCTCAGGCGACCTACACACAGAGACAGTGCCAAATCCAAAGCTGAACCCCAGGAGCTGTGTGACCAAAGAAAAGAAGGGGAAATTTCTCCCAGCAGCCTCAGGAGCAGCGGATTAAATCTCCACAATCACCTTGATGTACCCTGCACCTGTGGAATACATGAATAGACAACAAATCATCCCAAAATTGAGGTGGTGGACTTTGGGAGCAACTGTAGACTTGGGGTTTGCGACTGACTGGTTTCCGGTTTTATGTTTATCTTAGGTTAGTATTTAGAGTTTATTATCATTGGTAGATTTGTTTATTGATTTGGTGGCTCTCTTCCTTTTTTTTTTTTTTTTTTTTTTGTGGTACGCAGGCCTCTCACTGTTGTGGCCTCTTTTTTTTTCTGTGGTACGTGGGCCTCTCACTGTTGTGGCCTCTCCTGTTGTGGACCACAGGCTCCGGATGCACAGGCCTATCGGCCACGGCTCACGGGCCTAGCCACTCCGCGGCATGAACCCGTGTCCCCTGCATCGGCAGGCAGACTCTCAACCACTGCGCCACGAGGGAAGCCCCCTTTTTTTAATACATAGATATATTTTTTTTCCTTTTTCTCTTTTTGTGAGAGTATGTATATGCTTCTTTGTGTGGTTCTGTCTGCATACCTTTGCTTTAACCATTTTGTCTATCCTTTTTTTTTTTTTGTATAGTTTTTAGTGCTTGTTATCATTGGTGGATTTGTTTTTTGGTTTGGTTACTCTCTTCTTGCTTTCTTTCCTTTTCCTTTTTTTAAATTACTTTTTAATTTTTAATAATTTTTTATTTTAATAACTTTATTTCTTTTTATTATTTTTTTCTTTCTTTCCTTTTTTCTCCCTTTTCTTCTGAGCCGTGTGGCTGACAGGGTCTTGGTGTTCTGGCTGGCTGTTAGGCCTGTGCCTCTGAGGTGGGAGAGCCGGGTTCAGGACATTGGTCCACCAGAGACCTCCCGGTTCCACGTAATATCAAATGGCGAAAGCTCTCCCAGAGATCTCCATCTCAATGCTAAGACCCAGCTCCACTCAACAACCAGCAAGCTACAGTGCTGGACACCCTAGGCCAAACAACTAGGAAGACAGGAACACAACCCCACTCATTAGCAGAGAGGCTCCCTAACATCATAATAAGGTCACAGACACCCCAAAACACACCACTGGATATGGTCCTGCACACCAGAAAGACAAGATCCAGCCTCATCCACCAGAACACAGGCAACAGTCCCTTCCACCAGGAAGCCTACACAACCCACTGAACCAACCTTAGCCACTGGGGGCAGACACCAAAAACAAAAGGAACTACGAACCTGCAGCCTGCGAAACAGAGACCCCAAACACAGTAAGTTAAGCAAAATGAGAAGACACAGAAACACACAGCAGATGAAGGAGCAAGGTAAAAACACCAAACCAAACAAATGAAGAGGAAATAGGCAGTCTACCTGAAAAAGAATTCAGAGTAATGATAGTAAAGATGATCCAAAATCTTGGAAATAGAATGGACAAAATACAAGAAACATTTAACAAGGACCTAGAAGAACTAAAGAGCAAACAAACAATGATGAACAACACAATAAATGAAATTAAAAATTCTCTAGAAGGAATCAATAGCAGAATAACTGAGGCAGAAGAACAGATTAAGTGATCTGGAAGATAAAATAGTGGAAATAACTACCATAGAGCAGAGTAAAGAAGAAAGGAAAAGCATTGAGGACAGTCTTAGAGACCTCTGGGACAGCATTAAATGTACCAACATTCGAATTATAGGGGTCTCAGAAGAGGAGGAGAAAAAGAAAGGGACTGAGAAAATATGGGAAGAGATTATAGTTGAAAATTTCCTTAATATGGGAAAGGAAATAGTCAATCAAGTGCAGGAAGCACAGAGAGTCCCATACAGGATAAATCCAAGGAGAAACATGCCAAGACATATATTAATCAAACTATCAAATATTAAATACAAAGAAAAATTAGTAAAAGCAGCGAGGGAAAAACAACAAATAACATACAAGGGAATCCCCATAAAGTTAACAGGTGATCCTCCAGCAGAAACTCTGCAAGCCAGAAGGGAGTGACAAGACATATTTAAAGTGATGAAAGGCAAAAACCTACAACCAAGATTACTCTACCCAGCAAGAATCTCATTCAGATTCGACGGAGAAATTAAAACGTTTACAGACATGCAAAAGCTAAGAGAATTCAGCACCACCACCAAACCAGCTTTACAGCAAATGCTAGAGGAACTTCTCTAGGCAGGAAACACAAGAGAAGGAGAAGACTTCCAATAACAAACCCAAAACATTTAAGAAAATGGTAATAGGAACAATACATATCAATAATTACCTTAAATGTAAATGGATTAAATGCTCCAACCAAAAGACATAGAATGGCTGAATGGATACAAAAAAAGACCCATATATATGCTGTCTATACGATAACCACTTCAGACCCAGGGACACATACAGACTGAAAGTGAGGGGATGGAAAAAGATATTCCATGCAAGTGGAAATCAAAAGAAAGCTGGAGTAGCAATTCTCTTATAGACTTTAAAATAAAGACTATGACAAGAGACAAAGAAGGACACTATATAATGATCAAGGGATCAATCCAAGAAGAAGGTAGAACAATTGTAAATATTTATGTACCCAACATAGGAGCACCTCAATACACAGGGCAAATGCTAACAGCCATAAAAGGGGAAATCGACAGTAACACAATCATAGTAGGGGACTTTAACACCCCACTTCCACGAATGGACAGATCATCCAAAATGAAAATAAATAAGTAAATACAAGCTTTAAATGATACATTAAACAAGATGGACTTAATTGATATTTATAGGACATTCCACCCAAAAACAACAGAATACACTTTCTTCTCAAGTGCTCATGGAACATTCTCCAGGATATATCATATCTTGGGTGACAAATCAAGCCTTGGTAAATTCAGGAAAATTGAAATCGTATCAAGTACCCTTTCTGACCACAATGCTGTCCACTCACCACTATTATTCAACATAGTTTTGGAAGTTTTAGCCACAGCAATCAGAGAAGAAAAAGAAATAAAAGGAATCCAAATCAGAAAAGAAGAAGTAAAGCTGTCACTGTTTGCAGATGGCATGATACTATACATAGAGAATCCTAAATATGCTACCAGAAAACTACTAGAGCTAATCAATGAATTTGGTAAAGTAGCAGGATACAAAATTAATGCACAGAAATCTCTGGCATTCCTATACACTAATGATGAAAAATCTGAAAGAGAAATTAAGGAAACAATCCCATTTACCACTACAACAAAAAGAATAAAATACCTAGGAATAAACCTACCTAAGGAGACAAAAGACCTGTATGCAGAAAAGTATAAGACACTGATAAAAGAAATTAAAGATGATAAAAACAGATGGAGAGATATACCACCTTCTTGGACTGGAAGAATCAACACTGTGAAAATGACTATACTACCCAAAGCAATCTACAGATTCAATGCAATCCCTATCAAACTACCACTGGCATTTTTCACAGAACTAGAACAAAAAATTTCACAATTTGTATGGAAACACAAAAGACCCCGAATAGCCAAAGCAATCTTGAGAACGAAAAACGGAGCTGGAGGAATCAGGCTCCCTGACTTCAGACTATACTACAAAGCTACAGTAATCAAGACAGTATGGTACTGGCACAAAAACAGAAATATAGATCAATGGAACAGGACAGAAAGCCAAGAGATAAACCCAGGCACATATGGTCACTTTATTTTTGATAAAGGAGGCAAGAATATACAGTGGAGAAAAGACAGCCTCTTCAATAAGTGGTTCTGGGAAAACTGGACAGCTACAGGTAAAAGAATGAAATTAGAACACTCCCTAACACCACACACAAATATAAACTCAAAATGGATTAAAGACCTAAATGCAAGGTCAGGCAGTATAAGACTCTTAGAGGAAAACATAGGCAGAACACTCTATGACATAAATCACAGAAAGATCCTTTTTGACCCACCTCCTAGACAAATGGAAATAAAAACAAAAATAAACAATGGGATCTAATGAAACTTAAAAGCTTTTGCACAGCAAAGGAAACCATAAACAAGACCAAAAGACAACCCTCAGAATGGGAGAAAATATTTGCAAACGAGGCAACTGACAAAGGATTAATCTCCAAAATTTACAAGCAGCTCATGAAGCTCAATATCAAAAAAACAAACAACGCAATCCAAAATTGGGCAGAAGACCTAAATAGACATTTCTCCAAAGAAGATATACAGATCACCAAGAAACACATGAAAGGATGCTAAACATCACTAATCATTAGAGAAATGCAAATCAAAACTACAATGAGGTATCACCTCACACTGGTCAGAATGGCCATCATCAAAAAATCTACAAACAATAAATGCTGGAGAGGGTGTGGAGAAAAGGGAACCCTCTTGCACTGTTGGTGGGAATGTAAATTGATACAGCCACTATGGAGAACAGTATTGAGGTTCTTTAAAGAACTAAAAATAGAACTACCATACGACCCAGCAATCCCACTACTGGGCATATACCGTAAGAAAACCGTAATTCAAAAAGAGTCATGTACCATAATGTTCACTGCAGCTCTATTTACAATAGCTAGGACATAGAAGCAACCTAAGTGTCAATGAATGGATAAAGAAGATGTGGCACATATATACAATGGAATATTACTCAGCCATAAAAAGAAACAAGATTGAGTTATTTGTAGTGAGGTGGATGGACCTAGAGATTGTCATACAGAGTGAAGTAAGTCAGAAACAGATAAGTAAATATCGTATGCTAACACATATATATGGAGTCTAAAAAAACAAAAAAAATGTAGGGGCAGGATAGGATTAAAGACGCAGATGTAGAGAATGGACTTGAGGACACAGGGAGGGGGAAGGGTAAGCTGGGACGAAGTGAGAGAGTGGCATGGACTTATATATAATACCAAATGTAAATGTATAGCTAGTGGAAAGCAGCCGCATAGCACAGGCAGATCAGCTCAGTGCTTTGTGACCACCTAGAGGGGTGGGATAGGGAGGGTGGGAGGGAGACACAAGAGGGAGGAGATATGGGGATATATGTATATGTATAGCTGATTCACTTTGTTACAAAGCAGAAACTAACACACCATTGTAAAGCAATTATACTCCCATAAAGATGTTAAAAAAAACAATTTATGGTCTCTATGATGCATGATACTAAAGCAGAACTATAGAAATGATTTACTACTGTTAAAATATCTTTTTCACAGAAATCTGCCCAACTGTACAGCAATTAGGATTTACTGCTTTGAGGAAAAAGATGTTGCGCTAGTAGGCGAAGAAACGGAGTCACATTGATATATCCTCAGAGTGAAGAACCTATATTAGGTCATACTCTTGGCATCGCTCAGATGGGCAGTGAAGACCATCAGCCACGTTAACTCCAAAATCCTACTCAAGCTCATGAACATTAACTGAGTACCCACTGAGCAAGGCCTGCAGGGAAGAAAGATAAATAAGGTGACAACTCAGCCAAAAGACAGCCAATGCAAAATCAAAATCCATACTGGTTTTCTGTGTTAGTTCCAAATTCAGACTATAAATCTTAATTTTTGTTTGGGAAAAGAACATCACTGTATTGAGTCTCCCAGTCCTGTGTTCGTATCTCCACATTTTATTGTTGTGTCTGCCTGATATTAGAATTATTGTGTAACCCTGGTAAATTGGTCCTGGATGGAAGAGACTGATATCTTATTACAGATAATAATAATAAAATACCTTAGTACCGTCTCAGTTCTAGTACACTACATCAAGTATATACCTGCTCAATGTCAAGGTATTTATGAGGCAAAACATTTTAACTAGGATTCTCCTAAAAAAAAATCTAATGTGTAGGTGAGGGAAAAAAAAAAAAATCTCATGTGCAGGTGAGGAAAAATATGCTCTGTGAATAGAAGGCAAGGACACACAATGACACCATATGTTAACATCAAATGCTGATTTTATTGTGCTCAGCTTCTGGTTCCTCCATTTTCCCAGTACCCTATTTATTAAAGCATAAGTGATTAAAGATAATATCAATATAGTTATGTTCATAATAAAGGTCTTTAGACCACTTAAGATCTCAAATCTACAAATGAAAGAAAAAAATATAGATCAAGTACAAAATATTCTGCTTTTCTATCTGGAGTACCATGTAACCCATGAGAAAGTTAAGTAAAAGCACAGATTTTATAAGGCAAATATACAGTCCATCACTCTGGTTTAGTAGGTATATTAATAGTCTGGTACCTGAGAGGCAACCACTGATTGCAAATCAATCACAGCATTTATTGCCTAGGTCTGTAAGAAACAGAGAGAAAAGGATTAGTGGTGAGGTGCTGCAAGTGAGATCAAGAGTACCCATGGGTCAGAAATTTGAAGCTGGAAGTAACCATGAGCATATAATCCCTGAGGATATGCAGCAACACTAAAGAGGCCACAGGACGGATAGGAGGCTTGTGCTGACACTGGGGTTAAATGTAAAATGAAAGTGTATGACTAGGTGATCCGAAAAGTCACTTTTAGTTCTAAAAATCTGTTACTTTATACCTTATAATCTTTGCAGAGGCAGTACCATGTTAACAGGAACCTTCAGAGCCAAGAAGGAAAATCCAGTAAGAAAAAGTGTAACTCTACTGAGTTGAAAAATTCAATTTCAGCCTTTTAAAAATAGTAGAGAGAAAAAGGATGAATTTTCCCCATAGAAGACAGAGGAAAATGATTCTGCTGGGAGAATCTATCACTTATAGCTACTTGTTGCCTAAAATTGAGCATAGGACAATGATTTTTTGAAGTATGTAAGTACAGGAGAAAAACTGTATTTTATATTTTGTAGAAAAAGCTAAGAACAATAGTCTTGTTCTCATAATGGAGTCTATGTGCCCTGTTGCCTCAATATTTTCCATTTGACTGGCTCCTTTTAAGCAAGGATACATACAAAAAATGCAGTCTAAAACAGGAGAAGGTCATATAATTGCTCCAAAAACAAATACCTTTTTAAAACTTTATATTAGCTATGAATTCTAACTAAAAATTTTTAATTCAGAAATTTAGATTTAAAGCTTACTAGGTTAAAAATATAGAAATGTCATTATCAGCAACAATCAAGTTCTATCTCAGCTAAGGCCATTTGATCATCCCCAGTTTTTCAAAGGGCTTCTTAAACTGAGTATCAAAGTAAATAGCTTATCCCTTGGAAAATAAGTTCAGTTTGTTTAAGTATTAGGTTAATGCTCTGGTTGTTTTGTCTAAGAAAATCCATCTTCTCAAGACAAAAGTATCCCTCTTTGTTAGGGGTTGGGGTCTATGAGCTGCTATTATTTTTCTCTTAATAAACTTTTAAAAAATACTGAAAATAAAATAGTTAACAAAATTAAGTTTTCTTTATTTTGAGGAAATAACACTTTAAAAAATTTATGGTACAAAAGATAAGACTTTTTCTACTTTAATGATTAATAAAACCTATCTAGTTCAATATGTATTCTCATAAATTCACAAAAAGAAAACATTCTTCTGAAAACAGTTTATACTGAACCCAGTGTATATGTAGTCAATTTTTATATTAACTTCTATTACACAGTATGATTTCCTTTATAACATGTATTTTCTCATTTACAGAAAATACATAAATGACACAATGTGAAGAAAAATTTTATAATGATTACTGAAATTTGATAGTAAACACATATTATCATATAGACTACTATCTTCTTTTAACATATAGATATTCTAAAACATAAGTAACCAACAAGGAACTATTCTGAAAACTACATCAAACACGTAACTAACTGGTGCTACCACATGTATGTTTCTCCTTCATTTTAAAAAACAGACATTCTGATACATTTCCAATCAGAAATGTGGCTTCCCATCACTGTCCAACTAGTTTTAGAATATATTAGGTTACTGGTGACAGATATAAAAACTATTAATAAAGAACAGCTTCTTGGCTTTTAAAAAGAACATGGCGTTTTTGTTCATATTTACCTACCAAATACCTATGTCATTCCAGAAATTTCCACCCATTTTTTTCTAGCTCTTCTTATTTCAAATCCAGCTTCACCAAATGCAGTTTTCCATCTAACTAGTGTTAATACACCAGATGTTAAACATAACATTTGCTATTCTTGAATTTTTTAATATAATAACTATATTACAGTAGTCTCCATGCTCAAAAACTAGTTTGAAACAGGAGAATTATAGTTAGTCAATGTAACACTGATATGTGTTATTTAATAAACATTAAAAATGTTTCTACACACATCATAAATCTGTAGAAAAGAGAATAAATCAGCCAATTATTGAGCTATTCATTAATAGCTAGGGGGTTCTTTTAGTGATTGGTGATATATTCAAATATTTGGTCTAAAATTTTTAAAGTTTCATCTAGATGTTTACCAAGAGTTTTCTTGTATTAGTAGACAATGATTAATTAGTTAGCTGAATTTCTAATAGTTCTTGCAATATATCTTATATTTGAAAGTTAACTTTTCATATTGAGACAAATATTTATACATAATTATAATGTGCAAGGCAGCTTTAGGCTAGGCATTAGGCACTCATGAAATATTTTCCACCTCTTATTAAGTACAAAGAAAGAAATTTTATTATATAGCTTTGCTATCCTGGACTAGACAACCCTTTCAAATGCTATTTTAACCTTAAAAAATACTGCAAGGGAACAAAGTACAGAAGATTTATTCTTACAAAAGTTGCTTTCCAAATAGTTGAGTAGTATGCCAGAGGAAAAACACAGGAAACAAAGGCCAAATAAGGAACCTATATTATATGAAGAATCAGGAAAACCTAAACCAGTATATATATAAATGCTAGGAGCCTACACTATACAACAGGAGAGCTATAATGTTTAGCAGCAAGAGAACCTTCTGGTAAAAACATTCAGTAAGGTGGTAGGGGACTAGGTAAGAGCAAACTGAGGAAGATACACAACATTGCTGTGGAGAAATTCCATACATAATAAATATTATATGCTAAGTATACCTAATGTAACTCATTAGGATGAGACAGTTATAATTTTTAAATGATGGCCATAAATACTTTCACACAGCTTTTTCACATATATCATCATACTTAATCTTCAAAACAACCCTATGAGTTAAGTAGTTTCCAGTTAGGAAACAACAAAAGAGAAATATATAATACTTATATTACACCTTATATAAACTATTAAATAAGAAAAGTAAGTCTTCCTAGAAAGTTTTAAAATCCACAAAAGCAGAAAATATATGGATCAGGCATCAGTGTCTCAACAACACTGATGCAAAAAGTGACTGTGAGTTTATATTTCCTTCAGGGAAAAAATATACAATTATCTTTCCCCTCCAACCCATCCCATCTTGTTTTCCCTTAGTCATGCTCTTCTATTTCCCTGGCATATCCTTTGTCCTTTTTTTCCTCCTCTCCTTATACTCCCTATCTTCACTTCAACTCCAGTTTCCTCTTTAAAAGCTTCCCCAAGGAATCTAATCTACTTTAATTTCTTTCTTCTCCGCATACCGCATATAAGAAAATCCTATATCTACGAATCAACAGACAAAGGATTAATCTCTAAAATATATAAACAGCTCATGCAGCTCAATATTAAAGAAACAAACAACCCAATCCAAAAATGGGCAGAAGACCTAAATAGACATTTCTCCAAAGAAGATATACAGATCACCAAGAAACACATGAAAAGCTGCTCAACATCACTAATTATTAGAGAAATGCAAATCAAAACTACAACGAGCTATCACCTCACACCAGTTAGAATGGGCATCATCAGAAAATCTACAAACAACAAATGCTGGAGAGGGTGTGGAGAAAAGGGAACCCTCCTGCACTGTTGGTGGGAATGTAAATTGATACAGCCACTGTGGAGAACAGTATGGAGGTTCTTTAAAAAACTAAAAATGGAATTACCATATGATCCAGCAACCCCACTACTGGGCATATACCCAGAGAAAACCATAATTCAAAAAGACACATGCACCCCAATGTTCATTGCAGCACTATTTACAATAGCCAGGTCATGGAAGCAACCTAAATGCCCATCGAAAGATGAATGGATAAAGAAGATGTGGTACATATATACAATGGAATATTACTCAGCCATAAAAAGGAACGAAATTGAGTCATTTTTTGAGACGTGGATGGATCTAGAGACTGTCATACAGAGTGAAGTAAGTCAGAAAGAGAAAAACAAATATCGTATATTAACACATGTATGTGGAACCTAGAAAAATGGTACAGATGAACCAGTTTGCAGGACAGAAGTTGAGACACAGATGTAGAGAATAAATGTATGGACACCAAGGGGGGAAAACCATGGGGGGGTGGGGATGGTGGTGTGCTGAATTGGGCGATTGGGATTGACATGTATACACTGATGTGTATAAAACTGATGACTAGGGCTTCCCTGGTGGCATAGTGGTTGAGAGTCCGCCTGCCGATGCAGGGGACGTGGGTTTGTGCCCCGGTCCGGGAAGATCCCACATGCCGTGGAGCGGCTGGGCCCGTGAGCCATGGCCGCTGAGCCTGCGCGTCCGGAGCCTGTATTCCGCAATGGGAACGGCCACAACAGTGAGAGGCCCGCGTACAGAAAAAAAAAAAAAAAAAAAAGAAATAAAACTGATGACTAATAAGAACCTGCTGTATAAATAGTAATAATAATAAAAAGAAAATCCTATATCTAGATCTTATTCTAAAATTTCATTTGCAAATCAGTTGTTTGAAACTTGGAATGGAGTTTTATGTAAGAAAACTTGCTATAAAATTTCTGGATGTCTCATAAAAGCCTTTTAATTTCATAGCAGAAATACTATTTGAGGTGAAAAGTAATAGAAAATTGTTTCATAACATTATAATGGCTATAACAAGTGTTAGCGTTTGTTCAATTAGCAGAACATGAGGAAACATAGCCAGAGTTCTGTATTGACCTGAATGGAGCTTTTGGATGCTTTTTGGAAGGACCTTCTAAGTCTAATAGCAGTGTGCAAAAAAGAGTTAACATCGCAGGCTTGAGGTTGCTATCCTTAGAAAGATCTGTGTGCAAGGCTGGTCTTTGGATGTCTTCTGGGACCTCTGATTTGGGGAGGGTTCTCACCATTCACAAAATGATAGCTCACTATGCCTAAACTGTTTGCACAAACAACATGGTCTATAGTTAACATTTGTTTTCCTTCTAGGAGAGTGTACCTACATGATCAGCTCCCAGTGAAAACCTTCGGCACTCTCACATAAGCTTCCCTGGTGGAGGTTTCACATTTTTTTCTTCCAGTTTTATTGAGACACAATTGATAGAGAGCACTGTGTAAGTTTAAGGAGTACAGCATAATGAACTGACTTACATACATCATGAAATGATTATCACAATAAGTTTAGTGAACATCCATCATGTCATATAGAAACAAAATTGAAGAAATAGAAAAAAATAGTTTCCTGTGATGAAAACTTTTAGGATTTACTCTCTTAACAACTTTCATTTATAACATACAGCAATGTTAATTATATTTATCATGTTGTACATTACATCCCTAGTACTTCTTTATCTTATAACTGGAAGTTTGAACCTTCTGACCACCTATATCCAATTCCCCCTCTCCCTACCCCCTACCTCTGGTAACCATAAATCTGATCTCTTTTTCTATGAGTTTGTTTGTTTGTTTTTGAAGTATAAGTGACCTATAACACTGTGTTAGTTCCTGTTACACAACACAGTGATTTGATATTTCTATACATTTCAAAATGATCACCACAAGTCTAGTTACAATAGTCACCATTCAAAGATATTACACAGTTATTGACTATATTCCACACACTGCACATTTCATACCTGTGACTCATTTGTGTTGTAACTGGAAGCTTGTATCTCTTCACCTCTCTCACCTCTTTCTTTCCTCCCCCACTCCCCTCCCCTCCAGCAACCGCCTGTTTGTTCTCTGTATCTGTAACTCTGTTTCTGTTTTGTTATGTTTGTTCATTTGTTTTGGTTTTTAGATTCCACATACAAGTGAAATCATGCAGTATTTGTCTTTCTCTGTCTTACTTAGTTCACTTAGCATGATACCCTCTAGGCCCAATGATGTTGCAAATGGCAAGATTTAATTCTTTTCTATGGCTGATTAACAGTCCATGGGTATACATATACCACATCTTCTTTATCCATTCATCTGTTGATGGACACTTAGGTTGCTTCCATATCTTGGCTATTGTAAATAATGCTGCAATGAACATAGGGATGCATATTTTGGAATTAGTGTTTTTGTTTTCTTCAGATAAGTAAAATTGGTGGATCATATGGTAGTTCTGTTTTTAACATTTGTTATCACAAGTAGTTGCTGGCAGAATTTAGTGCGTCCTGCATAACTCTACCGGGAGGGGACTCTTGGAAGTTTGCATCTGTTTTCCTCCAGCCCATCCTGCCTGCCCTTGAACCTTCATCCTTTCCCTCCAGCCTTCCCCTGCCCAACCTTTTTTTTTTTGCTTTTTAAGCTTTTGCTATAATAAATCACAGCAGTGAGCATGCCTATATGCAGGGTTCAGCAAATCACTTCTAGCAAATCACTGAATTTTCAAGTGGTCTTAGTATACTAACCCAACATAGGCTGTTATGTTTTCGTCTCATTTCCATTAAATGTATGAATATTTCATCCTTAGTACAAATAAACTAGTAACAGTATTCTGAGTCTTGTCATTTCTGATTAGGGTTGTCTGAGGTTCTCTGTATATAAACAAATGAGCAAAAGAGGAAGATTAGTAATAACTATACCATATTAGAAAAGGAGAAAAGTTAAATAAGATGTCAATATATACATATGAGGGGAAAAATACTGCTTGAAACAGAATAAACTGAGATGTGACTTGGGAAAGGGGTCCAGAATAAAGGGAGGAAAGGAAGGAAACCTGGAACATAACACTTCTATGAAGAAGGAAGAAGGTGGTAGATGGAGACATTGAGTCCAGTCATTCTGCCCTTGCCACCATGTTGGTGCAGAACATCTGGGTTGCTAAACCCAGTGAAGAGCAATAATTGACATGTGAAGTACAAGTGGATGAGTACTTAGTAAATACTTGTTGATCAAGCTCAACTTTCTCGTAAAACAGTTACGGAGTCACCAAGTTTTCAAGAAATTATGAATACATGAGATATTCTTTTCAGAAAAAAGTTTTAAAAAAATACTCACTGACAAGATGCCTGGGAACTTTACAACTTATTAGGAACAAAAAAGAAATGAAGGATACATATCAAAAAATCAGAACTTTAAAAATATCAAATAGTAGCAAATAAACTCTTACATGGGCAACTAATAAAGTAAAAAAAGATCTTTAAAGGTAAAAAGACATATTTTGAGATAAGAAAATTCTGACCACAAAACAAAATGGGGAATTAGAGCATGAGAGGTTCAAATTAGAAGTTAGATAAATCAAAAAACAATTCAAGCCCTTACCAAGAGTCTTTAAACCAATCATAAAAAGTTCTTTAAATAAACCAAAAACAGGAAGTAAGATTATAGCTGGTCCACTTAATCTTAGTAAAAATAAATGCACTCATGGGTGAAAAGTATATCGGGAAAGGTAATAATAAAATCACAATTTGTATAGAGTTTTACATTTTTCAGAGATCATTTATACACAATATCTCAGTTGAGTCTTACAGCAACTCTATAAGAGGAACAAAGGTCTTAAAATCCTCTTTTAAAAGTGAAAAAAGATGTCCAGCTAGATGAGTGATTGATTCTAGATGAGTTAACTAATAAAAGAAGAGATGACACCAGGACCCATATTTTTCTAATTCTTAAAAACGGGATTTCCTTTCCCCACCAATGTATTTCAAAATGTGTCTCTCAGAAGTTGCCTTAGAGATATGTTTGCGGTGAGGAGGAGAAGGTTGAAAAGAACTATCAGGCTCTAGCCAGAAATTTTTGAAGAATTTATCAGAAAGCAAATCAAAGTCGGAACTGTGGACCTTTCAAATAAAATGTGTAACCCAGTAAGTATCATAAACAACACAGATGAACAATGTGATTATATACTGAGGGACCTACTCATACATTTTCCACATAAGATGTAGAAAGCTGGAAACAGTATCATTTCCAACCTTACAACAAAAAGGCAGTTAATTTACAAAACTGCAAATTTCCTTGAACCCATCAGAGAGCTCATCTAAAATACAGACAGACACCTCCAAGGAGAAACCTAATGTAGACACCTGATAATCTGAAGCAGAGGCCAGATGGAATGCAAGCTGGTAAGAACCAGCTAAAATTTCCAACAAATTCCTAAAGGCTCAGTGTGAACTAGCATGAGACTGCAGAATCCCTGAGAGCCAGAAACGTCAGGGGAATGCTCATCTAGTAGTCACAGACTCTTCTCCACATAACCTCACAAGGTGCTCACAAGAAAAACTGGGAGAAAGCAAGAGACTGGAGAGACTCCCTCCTGTAGCAGGCCTGGAGGAGAGGAAAAGCAGCTACTGCAGGGCAGGGGAAGCACAAAGCTCCATCTAGTCCCCTCTCCCCCAAGAAACAACAAAAACCTATAGACCTCAGGGCACAGGCGAAGACCTGTAAAGAACAGGGAAAAAAAACTCTCCATCCCTGGAGAAGGAAGGCGAGAAAAAAGTCCTGAACCAAGACTATTAGTGATCCCCTACCACTGGGACAGGACAGGATTATTCAGAATGTGACACTCTTGAGACTCAGGGGAACAACCCCTGCCTAACACTGAGGCCGAATCAGAACAGAGAATGCCATTTCCTGCCCAATACTACCAGGTTGGTAAGCGTCAAGCAACAAGCCAACCAGTCAACTTCTAGGGGAGGTGCCAGATAGAAAAAAGAAACCGTCTTCAAGACTCGGAAACAAATAGAGGACTTGGAACTAAAGGCAGACTAGATACTGAGTAAAACTCTCGAGCAAACTGGCCTCCATCCTGAACACAAAGTAATGCTAGAGAAATTTGAAGTCTGTGGCATGTTGATACCAAAGCAACAACAAAATCCAAACCCAGCTCAATCCCTGACTAGATTAATTTAGCTGCTCTGACCACACATTAAAGGACTAGAAGAGATCTGTCACTCTCCAGGCATAAATAAAATTTACCTTAGCCTCTATTGTCCTACACAAGATGTTGAGCTTTCAACCAAAAAAATACAAGACACACAAAAAAAGAATGAAAAAAAGACACACTGTCAACCAACAAAGAAATAAAAATACATATTGATATGATAATGTTATTGGAATTATCAGAAAATTTTAAATATCTAGGATTAATATGCTAGCAGCTCTAGTGGAAAAGATGGGCCACAAGCATGAACAAATGGGAGATTTCAGTAGAAAGATGGAAATTATGTAGGACAATCAAATTAAAAGGCTAGAAATAAAAAACTTAGTAACAAAGATGAGGACTGCCTTTGACAAACTCATCAGTAAACTCAACACAGTGAAGAAAGCATCAGTAAACCTGAAAATAAGTCAATAAAAAGTACTCAAACTGAAACACAAGAAAAAAAGAGAACAGGGGCGTTGCCTGGCAGTCCAGTGGTTAAGACCCCATGCTTCCACTGCAGCGGGCACGGGTTCGATCCCTGGTCAGGAAACTAAGATCCCGCATGCCACGCATGGTCAAAAATAAAAATAAAGAGGACAGATCATTTAATAGCTATGTCTATAATATCTATAGTCTAACATATCTGCAAGGAAAAGAGAAAAAAAGAGGACAGAAAAAAATATTTGAAAATATAATAGCTGAGAATTTTTCAAAATCGATAAAAGACAACAAAACACAGATCCAACCTGCCCAGAAAATATCAAGCAGGATAAAAATCCTACCTAGACACATCATAATCAAATCCCAGGATAAAGAGAAAATCTTGAAATCATCCAGAAATAAAAAGACATATTACATACAGAGGAACAGTGACAGGAATTACAACAAACTTCTCATCATAATTTACCATACAGAAGACAATGGAGTGATAATTTTGACAGAGGTATCAAACATCATGGAGCAAAGACAAGCCATGACTACTTCACCCTGTCCAAATTCCTCAACCAAGGAACTCTTAAGTATAATAAATGATTGCTTTACACCATTACTTTTTTTTTTTTTTTTTTTTTGGTACGCAGGCCTCTCACTGTTGTGGCCTCTCCCATTGCGGAGCACAGGCTCCGGACCCGCAGGCTCAGCGGCCATGTCTCACGGGCCCGGCCGCTCCGCGGCATGTGGGATCCTCCGGGACCGGGGCACGAACCCGCATCCCCTGCATCAGCAGGTGGACTCTCAACCACTGCGCCACCAGGGAAGCCCTACACCATTACTTTTGAGGGGTAATTTAGTTAACAGTGGTCTACACATCCCTACTTCTATATTGATACCTGAGTGGACTTTTAGAAACACAAATCAGATCATGTTTTTCCCTCTGTAAAGTAAAAATTCCCATCAGCTTCAATTTGCCCTCAGAGAAAATCAAAACTTCTTAACTGGGTCTTCAAAATCCGCTCTGACCTGGTCCCTGCCTACTGATCCAGTCTCACCTCTCAGCATTCCCCCTCATACCATTTGTTCTAGCCATATCAAGCTACAAGAAATCTCTTAAATATACATACTTAGTCTTACATCTGTATTGGCTTATAATTCATCAAAATTAGAGAGGCTTCCCTCTGAGCCAAACCCTACTATGATTCTTAATAACTAAAATTGTAACTCCTGTTCTACCAAAAATACAAAGAAATCTGACTCTGCCTTTATTCTCCAGACATATGTGATGCCAAGCAATAACTTCATATTACCAGCACTGCTCTTATTCTTCTGAGGACAGTAACAGTCTTAAAAAGTCCAGAACCCCACAGCAGGGTTGGCATTTGGGAATGTATAACAAAGAGAGTACTTAATGCCTGATACCTGAAGTTTAGCCTCTGCCAGTGGGACCATTCTCAGGAGGGAGGGAAAAATGAAGAATGCCCCATCTCTTTTTTCCCAGGCCCGAAATTGTAGGCTAATGATGTTAGCCAATCACAAGTCCCTTACATCACTAGTTAAAGGTTCAATGGTGAATCTCATCCCATCATTTTTACTTTCTTCAAGACTGAAGGGGGCAAGTTTCTATTTTTTCCTCTATTCTTCAATGGAAAAACTCTTGAACAAGAACAAGCACACTTTCTAAACCAAAGGGCCTTTGCGCAGGGATTTTGAAAATATTACGTGTTTTATTGTCTAACTTCTGGAAGAAGTCAGAGATCCTCACAGCTGTGTGCTTAGAAACAACAGGCTGTCACAGTCTGTTGATACTATGGGGAAAGAGAGGAAGAGAAGGAGGGAGGGGAGGAGAGGGAGAGGAGAGTGAGGCAGAGGGAGAGAGAGAAAGGGATAGGGAGGGAGGGAGGAGACAGAATGGGGAAGTCAAGTCTGAGAATGTCTGCCTGAGGAGAGGATTTTTACCAAGGACAAAAGCCTTTGTACATGCTGCGCCTTCTGTCTGGAACAACCTTCTTTCAATTAAGTTTTCACTCAACTCATTCCAAAACTCTGTCAAAATTCAGCTAGGGGCTTCCCTGGTGGCGCAGTGGTTGAGAGTCCACCTGCTGATGCAGGGGACACGGGTTCGTGCCCCGGTCCGGGAAGAACCCACAGGCCGCGGAGTGGCTGGGCCTGTGAGCCATGGCCGCTGAGCGTGCGCGTCCAGAGCCTGTGCTCCGCAACGGGAGCAGCCACAACAGTGAGAGGCCCGCGTACCGCAAAAAAAAAAAAGTTCAGCTAGACATCTCTGCTTTTCAACAGTCATCAAATACATGATGGGCCCACTCTACTCTGGCATTATAATAGCTAGTGGGGATACAGAGGGGGTTACGGCCTCAATTTTTCTGCACTCATGAAGAAGCCTAACAAATTCCAATCTCCTCCTCCACCTGGAAGCCTTCTCTCACTTGCGAAGGCTAAGTTTAAAGCTCACGGCCTGAATGTTTCCATAGTATTCTGGGTTTATTTTTCTGTCACAGATTATTTTATTATAATCATCTGTTGATCTATCTCTTCTATTAGACAGAAGCTCTGTAAGGGCTGGGACTCTTTTATTTCTATCCCTTCAAGACCTAGACTTTGGTCTGGCAAGGTCAATAAATATATTTTTAATTAAAGAAGGAACAAAATAAAAAAAGAGTGGTGTGAGATGGTCTAACTGCCTTTTAAAAATAAAAGAAGATGTAGATTAGATACTAGAAATAAATCACACATAGCGATAATTTTAGATATTTCTATCTGTGAATCACAAATAATGCATATCATACACTATAAAGCTCTACAAAGTTAAAGATCCTGCACATATCTTAATTAAACAATAAAATTCACACCAACATTTCATAATACTTCTGGCATTGTTATAAATAATTCAGAATCATAGGAAAAGACTGTAAGGATCAGCTGAGTACATGAGAGAAAGAGGAAAAACGAGGGAGAAAAATAATTTGGTAATCAAAAATTTTTAAACGAAAAACTAAATTCCTTACAAATTATTTTGCCTATTTTTCTTACTATAGCAACAAAACAGTACAGTAGAATAGATATTAAAGTAGCACAGAAAGGCAATTCTTTCCTTTAGGAATGCTTTCCTTATAACTCTTCGTATCTGGCTACCTTCGACTGAATATGCTATAAATATTAAAGAATAAAAATATCACTATTTAGGGTATACATTTTTTAAATACAACAGCAAAGGCATTACCCTATTGCCCAATCTATCTATACAACTGACCACATGTAAATGAAACACTTATGTCAGTGTTTTAAACCATCTCTGGATAGCAGTGAAAAATAGTAAGCTAAATTAAAGCAGTCTTTATGGATATATTAGTCGTTTATTTCATTAACAGATAAATCCTGAACTTGGAAAAATCAACCATTATATATTTCTATATATATTGAGGCCTTTGTTGGTAATTTCCATAGACCCAATTTAATAAAGTGATCCTATATATAATATATATTCATTTTTTCAAAGGGTATCTGCATTTATAATGTGAGCTAATGCTGTAACAGACATCAATCTGGCAGGATTAGAAACAGAGCAGGGAGGCAGGTGTGGCCAGAAAAGAGCAAGACCTTGACTGTGGTGGTGGATACATGACCTACAAATGATAAATGATAAATGTCACACAAAACTAGAAACACACACACACAAATGAGTACAAGTAAAAGTGGGGAAATCTGAAGTAGATTGGTGGATTCTGTCAAGACATTGGAACGAAGAGGCTAGAGGACAGCACCCAGAACACAGAGAAGTACTCCCAGTGAGGGACTAGGCCCTGATCAAGGTACTGGTTACAGGTGTTCTGCTGGATATCAAACCTAGTTATTGTACTAGTGTTTTGCAAGATGTTACCCTCAGGGGAAACTAAATAAAGGGTACATGGGATCTCTCTGTATTATTTCTTACAACTGCATGTGAATCTATAATTATCTGAAAATAAAGAGTTTAATTTAAAAAACTCAATCTGGCACAATCCACCCAATTTTCACAACACTTCACATCCCAACATGAGATATACTCACTCCCTTCCCCATAATCCCCAGAGTCTCTTCATAATTACAGCATTAGTTCAAAGTCCAGGATCTAATCATCTAAGTCAGGTCAAGATGCAAATGATGTTCTTGGGTACTGCATCTTTAATACAATTCTTCTCAATACAAAGACCTGTGAACTGAAGAGACAAGTTATCTACCTCCCACACATCCAAAATACATAGTTTTCCAGGATACAATAATCACAACAGATACTTCCATCCAAAAAGGTGCAGGTGGGGGTAGGGTCTAGGGGGCATGTAAATGTCATGGGTCTATAATAATTCTAATATCCAGCAGGGCACATGTAACCAGTACCTTGATCAGGCCCCAGTCCTACTGAGTGGGAGTATTTCTCTGTGTTCTGGGTTCTGCCCTCTTGGTTCCACCATCTGAATCACGTTTCCTTTTCCATAAAAAAGAAGCCCGTGTTTGTAACTGAAAACTTTTCTCAGCTTTCTTTCTGCCTACAGAGATCCAAAAGTCTCTTCATTTTGTGTTGTTTCATTCCAAGTCCAGGCTGATATAATTGTTTTAAAAATTTTATAGGTTTCTTTTGTATCGATTTATGAATCCACTCATTCAGGCAAAAGCCATGCCCACAGATCTCTTTAAAATAAGTCCTTCTCAACCTTGGGCAATCTGTGAGGCTGCTGTGGGACAAAGCCCTTTGATTCTCAGAAGCTCGTTTGTTTAACACAGAGGAACTAGAAGGCACATCCTTAAGATAGTCGGAGAGCTTTTTGTGTGTCTGAAAGAGTCCATGAGGACCACCTCAAATCTTTCTGAGATCTTAAAAAAGATTTTATAGTTGCACCTTAGTTTCATTTTTGCCTTGAGACCACATTTTCCTAACTTTATTCTGGATTTGATATTTGTTCTGAGGCCCTTTCTTACTTTGAGAATCCTTTGCAGGCTGGAAAAACTGTCCTGGACCCTTTATATTTCCTCCAAATTCTGCATGAAAACAAGAATTCCTTTTTTAGCTCATCTCTCTCCATCCATATCTCATGAGATATACCTAAAAGAAATGGCTGACAACACTTTAAACATTCTGCCTGGAAATCTCCATTGCCAGATCTATCAGTTAAGTGTATTTTCTCGTTTCCATGCTACTCTGAGTGACAGTTTTGCTAAACTTTCTGCCACTAGATAATAAAGGTCTTCTTATTTCCAGCTTCAAATAATATTGTCATCACTTTCTTTCAAGCCCTCACCAGCCATCACCATGAATCCCTTCCAGGTTTCATGAATAGTCTTCTCCACCCACCGGCTGGTCCCATGTACTTTTAGCTTATGTTACAGCAGCACCCCACTTCCAGATAGCGAATTATGTTCTGATTATCTATCGCTGTATAACAAACCAAATTTAGTAGCCAAAAAAATAATAACCCTTTTATTTTGCTCATGCATTCTGTAGTTCAGGACTTTGGACAGTGAATAGCAGAAATGGCTGTCTCTTCTGACTCCATGATATCTGGACCTCAGTTGTGAGATCCAAACAGCTAAAATTAAACTCTATTAGCTAAATGTCTATCAGAAATAAACATGGTACATTAGCTTGCATAATCTTGCTTATATTTTTTTTAAGCAGGATAAGCTCAATTTGGCCACAAGGCTACCATGAGTTCAATTCCAGGTAAAATGGCAACAAAGGCCTTAAAAATTAAATGTTTTGATTATAATACAAAACAAAATAAAGCTTAATTGCTTTAAAATTTAAATATTTCATACAGATAGGCACTGATGATCAGATCTTTTTAATGACATCATTGACCATGTAAAGTGTTATAAGACACACTGTATTTTCCATTGAAAATTAAAATATTACCTGAGAAATCTAATAGCAACTACTCGAAGTTTTCAATATGATAAAAATTTACTTTTAATATTCTGGACCAGTTTAATTAAACAGCATTTTTTCTTCCCCTTAAAATGAAGTAAAGAGATATCAAGAACTCATGAGATAATAAATTATTTTTAATAAATCTGATTGTTTACCTATATATTTAAATTGAAGAGTTATTTTTTTCATTAGGTCACTAGTCTAATATATAAATTAATCTCTGACTTTCAGAACTTTCCTAAATATGAAGGTCTTGCTTCTGATTCTTACTCTCTGGTTCATTATATAGAACTAAACTTTTAAAATTTTATTTTATTAAGTAGAAGTTATATTCTTATTCTTTATTTTATAAGCTGATCCTCAGGATGATTCATTAACAACAAAAAGCTCCTCCTTTTTAAATAAAAATTACAGAAATAAAAACCTTAAACTGAATTACTGTTTACCCTCCTGAATTTGTTTTAACTCTGATTAAATTCATTGACTCTCCCCAACAGAAAGATGGTTCTTATGTTCTTATTCTTGACAGCACCACTGTAGTAAAATAAGTATCTACCTACTATTTACTAAAGGAAAAAACATGCACAATTTTTTCTCTACAAATATTTAATGACAAGATCTATTATTCACTCTTTAGATTTCTAATTAACTTCCATTATTAGTAAAAATAAATAAGGTTTTACAGAAATCACAGGTGAAGTGAAAAAAAAAAACCCTAAATTTCTTTTTTTAATCTAAATTAATCAACCTTAGTTCCCTAAGCACCTCCCTTTATTGCTAGTGTAGTCTTCTGATATGAGTAAGGAAAGCATTGGGTGCTATTTGTTCCTGACAGGTACTAACAGCCCATGAGATCTACGCACACAATTACAGAAAACTATATATAATTATCACTTCTTAAAATTCCTAAAATAAGGGAAAAAAATCCTTCTGGCTCTTTTTTATTTCAAAGAAAATTACTGAGATAATTTTTTTCTGTTTCAATCTTACTATTACTTTAACTCCATGAAAATTTTTTTAGAAAGAAGAAGGGAAAGTATTTTAATCAAATAGTCTAAGTGAGAAGCAAATCAGGTAGAGCACTGACAGGCAATCTCATATTTTATTTTATCTTTTTACAGAGTTGATGTACCATATTATATAAGTTACAGGTGTATGACTTGGTCATAAAAAAGAATGAAATTTTGCCATCTGCAACAACGTGGATGGACTTGGAGGGTATTATGTTAAGTGAAATAAGTCAGACAGAGAAAGACAAATACTGCATGATATCACATATGTGGAATCTAAAAAATAAGGCAATCTCGTATTTTAAATCCATAAAGTGAACAATTTACTAACACTGGAGTAGTTAGGAAGGTCCTCGCTAATGAGGCAGAATTTGACTTGTATACTGAATGACAGGAGAGCTTGCAAAGGCAGAAGCAAGGGTAAGACGAAGGCCTACCTTTTCCCACTGATGGAAACTGTTAAAGTTGATTACTATTTAATAGAATTTAAATTTGGAAAAGGAGGCTGAGAGTTTATTCAGATAGTATCTGTAAAACTGATCTGAGCAAGTAGGTCCCTGAGCAAGGGCACCAATCATTTTTGTTCTAGAAATGAACATCTCTCAGATAAGACAGAGGAACTCCGTAGATGCTCCAACCGGATGCACAACTTTGACATAAGAAAATATAGGAGCCGGCTAAAGGTAACTGAAGGGAGCTAGTAATAAAAGGCAGAAAGCTTCCCTCACAGTAACACCTGATGTTAAACCTCATTAGCGCTGAAGAAACTAAGCCTAAACATTCATTAAGAACACAAAAGCTTAGTTACTCTCAAAGGTAGAATTAGCCTGAAAGTCCCAGCAAGTGGACAGGTGATGGAAAACTAAGCATTAAAAGGTAGTGGAAGAGCCAGGAGGAGAACCTTTGAGTGTCAGCTAGGAAAGTGCCCTCCTTATTTATTTTGCCCTCTCAGAGAGACCACCTGGAAAGTGAGTGGCTTCCAAGGATACCACGAGTTCTAAAGAACTGGGCAGTGGTGCCAGCTCAATCCTTTCTTGGTTTGAACTTGAAGAAGCGTGAGCTCTCATCCAGTCAAGAGAGGAGAATAATTCCCAAATAAGAAACTTAAAACACCCCTACCCACTTCACTCTCCCAACAACCCCTTGGAAAAAAATAAAATAAAATAAAATAATAAAATAAATAAATAAATAATCAGGAATGTGGACATGGAGGTAAAACCAGGGAAGTTCCATTTATATTTCAAACAAAATCTTGTGGAGATTCCTAAGTCTCTGTAAACTCCCAGTGTTTGTTTAGTTATTTCCTGTATGTCTCTGTAGCGAATGAAATGAAAACTCTAGACATAAAGAAAGGACTAGGCACTGTGGGAGAAAAAAAACTGACAAAGGAAAATGGGAAGAAAAAGTCAAAGGTTATAGTCATGGTTTGGAAAAGATAGAAGGGTATGCAGGTAGGTGGCCTGTGATGGAACAGGTCTCCAGATTTAACTTACAGAAAGCTCCCAATGTTCTTTCACGAGGATACTCCAGGTTAGAGCAAAAAAGGAAGTTAGTCTGGTTATGTGGTTACGTGTTGATGAAAATGCATATAGAAATTATGCTCATAATTTCTAATACACATTAAATTAAGATATACTATTGTAAGCAATACAGAAGTCACTTTGTGATAGCTAAAAACATTCCATTTCCTTTCTGTATTTGGGCTTTTGTCCATACCATAATAAAAAATTATAACTTCAACTCTGAAATATTTTTCTTCATTTTCTCTTTTCATATCTCTCTAAAGGCTAACAAAGAAAGGATGATGATCAGGAAGAGGGATAAGATAAGGTGATAAACAGGATAAGGTAATTATCAAAGGAAAGCAAGAAGAACTATTGACTGGATCACATATAATGTTCCCATGGAAGTGGGGGCACGTAGTTTAGAAACAGCATGCCTGAAGAATGTACATTCTTTCATCAAATATTGAGTACCAATTAAGTACAAGGCATTAGACTACCAAGTTGAACATGATGGATTTTTATAGTCTTCACGTATGCTCACCTCCTTTAGGTATGTGAATTTTTACACTGCTCTTTATTTAACAGGCAAGTCAATACATGCTTGCTAAAACAAAGTTTCAACAAAGAAGGAAGGCGAATATATTGAGATTTCCCTACCTATTAATCTGTTTCAAAAACTTCCGGAAGAAGCCATGGATCATTTAAGTCCACTTAGCTTTCCTCCAAATTTGAATCTACTCTCCCCGCAATCCAATTCATGACTGCTTTCTAAAATGAAATTGTGGCCTATAAAAATCATTCAGGCATTGACATAGCTGGAGTCTCAAAGTCTTGCTTCAAAAACCATAAACAGCTTTTGAATATCTTAGGAACTCAAGATAGTACCTTAACACCAAACACATTTTATTAGTTGCCCTAGGATACAGAGTTCACATTGGACACATCCAGATATAGTAAACAGATTCGGTAAATTTACTGGGATATGGAACACACCACTCATGCCATCTAAGCCAGACTAGCTAGTGTGGTAAGTATTTACCTCTCATTGTATCATATTTTTCCCCATCTTAATGCTAGTCCCTTCCTTTCTATCACTCCTAAATGTATTTCTTTCCAAATTTCTATCCCCAGGCCTCTGTTCTTATTTTACCCCTATTCCCTCATTAATTTAACTCACTTTTATAGCTGAACTGTCTTTCTTCCTTCCAAATTCCAGATTTCTGCTAAAAGTATCACAAGTCTCAGTTCATTAGTCATGTTAACTACAAATTATTTAAAAAATTTCTCTCTTCCTCAGTGCTTACAACTAGACAATCTCATCTTTTTAATTCTTCATTTTCATTCTTAATTTTCCATTTCATTTGCCACCATGCTAATTCAAGGGCTTCTCAGCTCACATAGGACTATTAGGATAGCCTCCTCACAGTCTCTTATCTTTAGCCCTTTTCCCTTCTTCAGCTCCTCTTACACAATGCCCTCAGATTAACTGTCCTAAAACAGAATTTACTATTTTTTGAATATGCTTGAAAAAATGACTCTCGAGTGCAGACAGAACAAAGCTTTCATCCAGTATAGTTGGAAAAGTACTCCATGAAAATTTTTGGAAAGCCTGAGTTTTCCAGGCTAAACCTCACTCAGTTTTTAAACAATGGCATGTCATATCCTTTGTGTCTCTGAGTACCGAGCTCCTTATCTAGTAGAATAACTAGGTCAGCCCAAATAAGCAGTTTTCAAACTTTTTTAAAGTTTTTGGATTGTTTTGGATTCTGACACTGTGAATATATAAAAGAGATTTTAAAAAAAGAAGAAGGTTGCTTATTCAAGCGTTTTACCAAGAGCCCTTGGGAGAGAGTTCTTGAACCCTGCAGGGGTAGAAGGGAGACAGATGCAGAAATAGCTGTTGTAATGCTGTTGGAACATGATGAAGATGTGAACTAAGGTACCTGCACTGTGATCAGAGAGGAGAAGACATGTGTAAGAAATGCTTAGGCAATGGAATTGACTGGTTTTGATGACCACTTGGCGATAAACAAGGGAGCTTAAAAGAGGATTCATTTATGGCATAGGTAACTAGTTCAATCGAGTTTCCATTTAATAAGAAGAGAAAATAGAAGGAACTGGGAAAAAGTAAAAACTGAGCTGCTCTGGTTAAAAACAGAAAGAGGCCAAGGGCCTTCTGGTAGGATTCTCTCCCTCTCACTCCTAGGCACCATATGGGCCTTCCACTGCACCTCAAGATTCCAGGGAACTCAGCATGAAACCACTGAAAAGGATGATTTCACAGTTTCCTTACAGCTTTAAAATGCTACCATCTGTTAGCTAAGCATTGATCCCGTGTTTGATTTTTCTACTCTGGTCAAACAGCTCTTCTTACCATTCCTTAAACATAGTCTACATTGTTCCAACATCAGCCAGTTTTGAAACATCTCCAAAATAAATTCATGAATTTCATATCTCTAATAGAAAGTTAGAAATGCATGTTATTTTTGAAAGTATATTTCTGTTGTTTATGTTATGATGCTATTGACAACATAATCACAGGCAGTGCAACATCTGCATCAAAAATAGTAAATTAAGGCCTTTCCATCTTTATCTTTCCACATTCACCAGAAATTAGACTTTAATAAAAATGAATACATCAGTGGGAGGAAAGGGGCTTAAGATGAAGTTCCATGAAAATACATACTTTGAAATATAAATAAGGTCAGAGCTGTTTTGTTTCTTTATCTCTTTTCCATATTAGCTTCTTCATTTATTTCTTTATGAATTTCATAATGTCTATATAATGCAGTAAATTATTGTAAAAGATATTTAAGTAAAGTAGAATTCTTTCACAATGCTTTATAGTTTCCTTGATTGTCTCCCTTTATTCATGTTTCGCGTCGAATGACTGAAATAACATATTCCCTACCAAGAAATCTCAGGATCAAAAGAAATGGGGAAAATAGCTAATAGTTATTAGCAGTACTTAGATGCCACCCAGAAGCCATCCTAGGCCGACGGACAAGTTGATAAGACACACGTCTCACAGGTAAAGTGGCGAATGTACTTCTTCAAATCAACACAGCTTGCACAAAAACAAAACAAAATAAACAACTTACCTTACACTATAAGGAATATAAGGTGGTTTACACTGTTTATATATGGCAAAAGAAATTAAACTGGATCCTACAGGAAATGAAAACAAGGGTAGAAATAATATGGCAGATAAGAATAAGGCAAAAAATGAATCTCATTACAGTGGTCCCTAGGTATCCACAGGGGAGTGGTTCCAGGATCCCCGCAGATAGCAAAATCCGCAGACGCTCAAGTCCCTCACATAAAATGGCATAATGCAGTTAGCTCTCTGTAACCGCAGATGTGGAACCTGCATATACGGAGAGCCGACTGTATGTCCCTACCTGTTGAGTTGAACAACAGCCTATACAGTACTGACTGACAAATGTTAATATATACCTAGGATAGTTTTTATCATCTTAATGAATTTTAAATATAACTTTATTTGTTCCTAGCCTATTAAGAACTCTAGTTTACATAGACTGTTTAGGAGAATTATGGCCCAATGTGAAACTATTCATTCATTTGAGCATTTACTAATTATGTCTCTATATGCCAAAAATTAAATATATATCAAAAGTTATGTGTACCTACTCTCCATATTCTTACTTATTTCGTTCCATATTCTTACATATCTATAAATTTTGACTGGTCTAGCAATATAATGCTATCTCTACATGTACTTTACTATTTGATATTTCAGACTTCTTGAGGAAAGATCTCTTTTGCTAGATAAGCCCATAAGCATAGGGACTACATCTGTTTTGTTCACCACTACATTCCCTAGAGCCATGCCTCCCAAGATAGAAAGCCTCTGCTACCTGCTTTGATCCACTTAATGTCTTTACAAGTTGCTCTTTTATCTAAATTTGTTTTAAAATACAAAGTGAATAAAAGTAGTATTAAATTACCTTCCTGCAACTACATATTCAGTTATACTAAAATAAGAAATGATAAACACTTATTAGGTAATATTTTATTTAATCATTCATTTATGTAAACACCAAACACAATTTGAACATCTCATGTCAGGCACCCTGCCAGGTAAAGAGCATGAAAAAGATAAATAAGACAAAGTCTATTCCTTGAAGAAGCTCACAAATTATTAGAGAAAACATTCTATTACAAAAATCTAATATATAGGGATATTCAGGATATACACAGAGGATGTTACAGGATAATGGCAAAGAACGCACCTAACTCGGCAGTAGTTTCTACACAAGTATTGATATTTTCCTAAATAATATGTAATTATCTGTAAAAAAAATCTTCACAACATATAAAAACATTCTTCTCATATTATTTTATTTACATAATATATGTCTGTTTATATCATTTTTTAAAAAGCATACCATATCTACTATAAACCTGTAACATAATCCTTTCCAAATGTTACAAACACTGTCTTAGGCAAGAATACAAAAACCAGCCACATGTTATCAACAATTATGACTCAAGCCTATCACTCTACCTGAACATCTGAATGATGTGAAACATTTCCAGCTTCCCAACTAACAGACTACTTCATTCTGTTAACATTTGTTTAACATCTATTACTTGACAGACTCTGGGGAAGAACAGGTCTGATCTTTCCTGCTCTCAAGAGCTCATTGTAATAATGTTATTCCATTACCGTCACACTGCTAAACCAATAATATATTTTGACTCTATCTTTGCTTTAGGACAATTAAGGAATCTTCTCTTCATACCAGAGAACTAAAATTATAATCACTGTATATGTTTTTCATTAAAAGTTTAGTAGTATATGTTGATATTTTTGCTAAATATTTTGGAAATAAATGAAATCAGAAATAAATTATTAAATAAAATAACTCATGTTAAGCTGTAACAGGAAAAAAATCCAGTAAACATTAACTAGCTCCACATAAAAGCATTGCCTGTGATTTCGGAGTAAAATAAAAACAACAGTAATAGGGAGAAAAGGAAAGCTAGTCCAATAAACTTTACAAGCTAGCAGGTATTATTTCTAATCACTTGAAATGACGGTTTACTTTTTAATGATAATATTGTAATATATAATAATAATTTTATAATTTAGATGAACCTGGTTTTCATTCAGGATAAAAATAACAGGGCCAAGCTAGGTATCCCCCAGCCATATGGCAAAATAATTATCTTATAGTAAAATCTCTCTCTTCTCTTATAAAATAAATTCTTAATTACTAAATTTTCCTCCGTCATTCCTGATCTTATTCTCTACTCTCCTCTAGATAATCAACAGGTAGACATACTTCATAGAGTCTGTCATAGCAGAGAAGAAACAAACACAGATTTGTTTGGAGACCATCCCTAGATTTTCTGCCATCAGTTCTTAAGGATGAACCATAACAATGTCTGGAAACACATTAGAACTGACTGTGCATATTCTTTTCCTAAAGTTAATTATTGTAACTGTTTTAAAATCTTGTTATTTTAAAATAAAAAATACAGAAAGCCATACAAAATAAATTTGTGGCATTATGAAATTTTATAAAGCAAACATATCGTTATTGTAAAGTAACCACCACTGTGGTCAGGAAAAAAAGAACTTTGCCAGCCATCTCAGAAGCCACGGCCATGAGCCCCATCCCAATCATAACCTCTTCCTATCTCTCAGAAGGAACTATTATCCTGACATGTACAGTAATCATTTTCTTGTGATTTTTTTATAGCTTTGTCATCCAAAAGTGCATCCCTACATACTATTAATTGCTGATTTCTAAAGGTATAATTATTTTACATTTGGTACTCCATATGGATGCTAAATAGTTAATATATTTTAAAATATAAATGCAAAGGTCAAAATCATCTTAAATGTTTCCTCTCTTTTTCTTTTTCTCACAATAAATATGAACAGGGTGATTTTTTGAGGAAAAAGATATTAACTAACACTGC